>NC_089805.1:44370506-44632323 GCF_029633855.1 Hoplias malabaricus
AGACTTGTGTTATTACAAACATAGTAAACAAGATAAGACACGAGAGACATAATAGTGCTGTTACTTAAAAAAAAATTTCAATTTATAAAAAGAGTAGTAAACTTGGTTAATGCAATTTGCTGATTCCTTTGACAGGTTTAGAAAAAAACACATTTCTTTTAGCAATACTCCAGTTCATGATCATTTATGGTGAGATGTGTGGGGCACAATAGACACGATTTAATTTTATAAGGTGCCTCATTTCTACACGACATTGCACAGTAACAGAGATCTTTAATCGAGCGTGACACAGTTGACACCGATGTAGACATGAGGGGACGGGTTAGTGTTTGTAGAGAAGAAGTGTTATTGTTTAAATGTAGTGTGTGAGAGAGAGAGAGAGAGAGAGAGAGAGAGAGACCAGAATCTTGGTGGTTTATTGAAGCTGAAGAGAGCCCCTCCTGTAGACGAGGTCCTGGCGATCACAGTACGATGCAGCTACATTTGGACACCTTCTCGTGGCTGAGAAGCCCGTACTGACTGGTGGCCAGGTTTTGGATCAGGCTCCAGAAGTTTTTGAAGGTTATTCCCTCTCCATCCTTCACCCCCATCTGCTTCAGCACTTCGCCAAAGCCTGCATCCGTCCCGGAGGTCTGACATGGGAACAAAGAGAAACATCCAGTCCGGTTGAAGGCCTTGTAATGTGATCTTGAACAATGGGTTTCGCACCAGTCACCACCAGTCACGCCCCACCCAGTGTACATGCTTCTACAACATGCAAGCAGTGAAGGGTAAAGTCAAACCAAACTTGGAGCAGTAAAAACAGGTGGGTTTGTGTTTATATGGGTTCTGTATGTGTCTTGCAGCTAAATGTATGTATGTCTTGTACTAGAGCTAAAATAGAGCCATTTTTAAAAGAGCCTCTTCAACACAGAGAAGAGCCATCAACGAGGCAAATCATTCTAGGTTCTATACTGAGAACCCTTTTTAAGGAAGGGTTTGTATGAAGGTTTTGTCATTGGGGAACTGTACCCTTCGCTACAATCTTGAAGTCTGTCGCCATCGTGTGGTTCTTCAGGGGAAGTTTCACACACAGCAGTTTAAAGGTGTGGTTCACTGAAAACTCCACTGCACATAACTCAAGCCAGAACCTTCTCAATCACTATCTCAGACATCAGGCAGTTTTATATAAAACTAGTTCGTGTTAATAACTTTCTGTAAAGGGATTAGAGAAAGACGTCTGGTTCCATTCAAAGCCACTGGGAACCCTTCAGCTCATTTCATATCCCACCGCCCTCAGTCACTGTTTACATGGTTATCCATTTAAATATACAGACATCTAGCTGGAATTCCCCTTTCACATCTCGCAGTGCCGCCTTAAAACTACTACTGCAAGCTTGTGCAGTGAGGTTTGCTCTCCGTTCTAAAAAATCCGCCTTAAGCCCTGGACGGCCTGCCACAACACGACCAGCCAAGGCACTGTTCCCATGTTAAAGGCATTTTGTCGTTGTGATTCTTGTGAGTTCAGTAAGGGTCCAGAACCCTGCCCTGTGTGGTACAGCCACTTTTCTGCCTGGCAAGCGTCTAAACGGTTGATAATCCTTAAGCACGGCTTTACCGTGTCCACAGCCAGGTTCAGCACACAAACGCCCTGCAGTAAATAAAGGAGGTTTAGAGTTTCCCAACAGGGATCAAGAGCCACACCCTGAAAATGAGCAGCTCAGACGATCTGGGTGTGATTACCTTCCAGTGATGTCCCCTTTGTGAATTAGCTTCTTTTTTTCAGTGAATCATCTAAATTATGCCTTCCTGTGGCGTCATCGTGAATCATTCTAGTCATTGGAATGTTGTACATGCCTAGGGTTTGTCTTATAGACATTCTACAGTAACTTATAATATGTTTAAATACAGTTGTGTATAATACAATACACTTCTATATGACCGATGCATTAAAAACAGTACGTTCCTGTCATTCCTTTGGTTTCATAATCAAGCTCAAGCCTTGTCTCTGAACGTCACTGGAGAAGCAGATCAGTTGGATGCTACCTAATTCAAAACACTTCTCGTTCCTCTCACCTTGACGAGGTTGGGCAGCTGTGAGGACAGCATGTTCTTAAACTCATCCACCTTCAGTGAAGGGCCTTTATCAGCCGAGGCACCATGGAAGTTTGTGACCAGAGTGTTAATGGCCTTCTCCAAATCTGAGTACTGAGAGAGAGAGAGAGAGAGAGAGAGTCATTTTAGAAGACATTATATGTTTGTGGCATTTTGCAGATGTGCAATTTTTTTATTATGTTACAGATGTAAGTCAATGTAGTGAGGACTCTAGTCAAAGGACATTTATTGGTACAGATCGGTGTGGTCCGATAGATCGATAGATAGATAGATAGTAGCCTTTTAAAACAGAATTTAGTTTCTTTTAAGCCTGTAACTTACATAAAACACAAACGCCATAAATACTACAATATCTCCACTATCTGCTTATTCAGACTTTCTTCTGAAATCACTAGCATTAATAAGGAATTTGTTCCACTTTGCTGAAGTAACAGTATCTACCCTTGTGAGACTTTTGTGAGGATCTGGTTGTCACTCAGCCACTACTTTCTCAAAGTAATTACAAGGAGCTGTGTAATTCCTGAGAATACAGTTCCACTGAACAACAGGCCAATGTAGACGGGCGGTATACCCCTCTGGCTGACTCCTGACGTTGTGTTTGTAACTGTCACGTCCCACTCTGCCCCGTCCTAGTCACGAACGCTGTGTTATTTAAACTTTGTAAACATTATGCTTTGTGTGTTGAAGGATATGTTCAGAATAAACTAGAACCACTGAAAGGTCTTTCTATTCTGTCATTGGATCTTAAAAGGCCTTGATATTAGAAACTGACTTTGAGAAGCAGGCAGAGATACCTGTAAGACCTGCAAGTCCAGCCTCGTATGCCCCGCCCCCGAGCTCTATTTACCCATAGACACACCTTTACTCATTGACAAACACCTCATTTTACTGCAGGCAACTTTGCTCTACTTACATTTCTGGTGCGGTAATTTGTAACACCAAAATGTAGCAAATAACATGTTCATGAATGATCCGATTTATGCTCCACGGAAAGGGTCTCTCACAAGGGAACGGCCATGTTTAAAACAGGTTTAGTTCAGAGTTTCTGATACATCAAATCCACTAGGTGCCAGTATAATAACTGTCTCATAACATGAAAATGATTCATTGTAGATAATGATTGAATGCTCCTTTAGTGTGGTTTTTAATTTCCATGTTGTTTCCCTGTGAGGTTAAGATTGATATTGTCTTTTTCAACTGTCATGAAAATAATCTGGTATTTCATTCTGAAATATCTCAAGACGGACACTTTAACACATTCCTTTGTTCAAAGCTTTAGAATCAGTGTTAGATCCAGAGGAATTCTTCTGCACTACCAAACACAGGCAGTACGTCTATGAAACAGATCCCTTTTGGACCCAGACAGAACCAGGTTTCCTTTCCACATTATTTTATTTTCTGTTGGGTTTAGATTTGTTTGGCTTTATCTTCTACTATTATCTTTAAAAATAGACTTGGCTGAATTGTTTACATGTTTCAGTTTCAGTTTTAATAGTTGTAGGGCAAAGCGAGTGCCAATTTGTCAAATAAATGAGAAGAAACCAGTTTCATCTCTTTGAGGGTTGTGACCACTGACACTTTATAGAATGTGTTTAGATTGTAATGTCGGTCACTAGCAAAAAAAGGATGGATTTTTAGGCTTGTGCACAAAATTACAGTCAAGTGTTGTATATGCTATACCTCAGATTTAGCTTGATAGAGTATAACATGTTATATTGTATTATTATAACCTTATAAAACTCTTAAAATAAAAGGAATCTAAATACATGTTGGGTAAACTATAACTTCAAAAATAAGTCTCATTTCTGGTAAATGAGCTCAGATCCAAGACTCTTTTTGGAAAGGATATTGCATTGTGTATTTATTTACTTGTATTTAACCTAAGTTTAACCAGGGTGGTCACACCGAGATTAAAATCTTTTCTGTAAGTCAACCCTGACCAAGCACACGACAACCAACACACAAACACAGAGAACACATCTGTAAATAAATCAGATTAAATAACAACGATGGCCCAGTTTGTTGACAGCTGTTTTTAAACGGGTAAAGATCACACCTACATTATTCATTCACATTGATACATATCCATAAAAAACAAACATTCAGGACGTTTTTGTTTTATTAAAAT
Source organism: Hoplias malabaricus (assembly GCF_029633855.1). Lineage (NCBI taxonomy): Eukaryota > Metazoa > Chordata > Actinopteri > Characiformes > Erythrinidae > Hoplias > Hoplias malabaricus. The sequence goes on from NC_089805.1 coordinate 44,374,729, forward strand.
ACAGACACATCCACCGCCTCCCTACCAACAAAATGCTGGTGCCCGTTGGAGCTGGTGTGAGAGTAGTATCTGCAGAGGTTGAATCCCTAACTCTTTTTTTAGTTTTTGGTAAAACACAATGCTCTTGCTCCAATTTAAAAAAGAAATTAGCTTCTGTAACCACTGTAATTATTATTATCTACGCATGGTCTCAGCATACTCTCCCAGTTCTAACATGGCCCAGAGCTCTGCTAGCAGCAGACACCAAACTGTCAGAGCATGGGCTCCACCCTAAATACGGTTCTCCAGTGATTCCTCTGTAAAAGTCGTAATGCTGTACAGCTCCACTGACCTCCAAAGAAGATACTGCCTGTTTAAGGTTTTTCTCTGTGATGGAAAACCTGTTACAGTCCTTTAAATAAACGTGTAAAGAATGGTTCTGTATCTGTTAATGGTAGACAGACACTTTTTTTGGGGACTACAGCTGTTATGCACATATCTGTTTGCTCCTGGTCAAACGACCAGGTTTTAGCGCTTTCTATACACATTTTTGAAGCACAGTTAATATTTATTTGCTGGTTTTAACAACTTGGGAAAAGACAGGAACATACAATGTGGCCTGAGAACAAAGTATTCTGTCACTGTCTTGGGGGGGGGGAAGAAAAAAAAAAAAAAAAACTTTGTCCAACCTTGTCCTGGTACCTCTACTTTTCAGTAGAAACAAAAATTTATTTTTCTGACCTTCCCATAGAAGTCAGTGTAAACAAGATATCTCAGAGCATTTCTATCTCTTTATTCATTGTGAAAATTTACACAGTGTTAAAGAACCGTTAATTATTTTAAATAAGGCCACAAAATGTTAAACAACAAAAATGAAGATAAAAGATTTTGATCTGACAGCAGCAATATACATCACACAAATGTTAATTTACATATAAAATTATGTCATATATGTTGTATTTTCTGTATCAAATACAAACTTACAAAGAAACTTTTCCATATTTAAAATCGTTGCCTCCAGAGAACATTTAATTTAGAAAATCAACTAAACATGTGATTTGTTGAGGGGTGCCCAAATTTATACACACAACTCCATACAGAACCACGTTTCTCAATGAGTGTGGTTCGCTTTTCTGCAGCCGGTCCCGCCCTGTCTCTCTCTCTCTCTCTCTCTCTCTCTCTCTCTCTCTCTCTCTCTCTGAGTTTCCAACTTGTACATACAAATATATACTTTATGTCCAATGGTTTATAGACAACAGCTATATTTAGTGAATCCAGCTAATTTATGGTTGACCAGTTGCTGACAAAGATCTTCAAGCACTGCCAAAAGAATGGGACACTGGGAGTAGCTGCATGAAAGCCTTAGGTCACCGTGCCTAATGCCAAGAGTCAGCATGAAGACTCTAAATCCACAGCGCTGGGTGTGGAGCGGTAGAACTGTGTTCTCCAGAGTGGTGCTGGAACTCCATCTAGTAGCTTTGGGATGGGCTTGTAATCATCCAATATCGGTTATTACCTGTTTTTAGGCTGGTGGGTGCCAACAAACTCTCACAGCAATGTTCAAATACATTTAGATTAAGGCCATCCCAGGGGACTAGATGCTGTTACTGCGGTAAAGGAGGGGCAGTCTCTTTATTAATACCTCAATTTCAGAGGAAATCCTGAATGAGCAAGTTTCCAAAAGTCTTGTAGCTGCTGTTCCCCTCTTTCAGCCCCATGTTAATGTCTGTGTGAAGGCAGGGAGAGGCTGATTGACTCCTCGTGCTTTCTATTTGGACCAGAACTATGTATTCTGTGGAGACATATGGTCTGAATTAAGGCGCTGCTTTACTTCAGGAGACTAGTCTCTCAGCACTGACACTCCTTAAAAGCGAGCAAACTCACTTCTCACAAACCCAGCACTCATAACCCCCCCCAATTTTGTGCTTGTGAGTGTGATTTAAACAGGATAACGTGGTTTACGTTTGCGTTTCTTTCACGCGTAAAAAAAAAACTGCCAATCAACGTCCATAACACAAATACCAACGTCCTCAGCGGAACAAGCCTCGTTGGTTTAGGTCCAAACGCATTTTTCTTTGTTTTCTGACGTTTTCTGACGTTGTTTTAGGTTGCTATGGTAAAGTGCGTGTCTCGTTCTCAACAAACAGACGAGTTTTAAACTAAAAACCACCTGGAAAAACGCGCATTTCTCTCTTTGGAGGATTTTACGTAGAAAACCCCGAACCTCTGCCACTCAGTGACCACTGAGCTCTGTCAGAAAGTGAACCCGCAGCTGGTGGAGACAGTTTAAAGTCCAAAGAGCACAAAATAAAAAGTGAATATCTCACCTTCACCTCTTCCGCCATTGCAGCCTCTCTTCTCCTCTCCTCTTCTCGCAGTAATTATTACTTTCCTCGCTCACTTTTCCTCTGCTGTCACATTTTGGCTCAAATCCTGAGTCCTCCCACTCCGAAAAACAGGATCGGCCCACCTCACCGTGTCAGCAAACTATGGGGAAAAAATTAAAGCCTGTCCTGTAATCCGACTCTGGGCACTGGGCGGGGATTCCAGCTCCACACACACATACCTACACACGCAAGGTGGTTTCCGTGCACTGTGGGGACGTAGGGTTGATTTCCACTCCTTTTGTGGAGGCTTACTCTAACGTTAACCGTGACTATGACTTTACAAACCCTAATCCTGACTCTAAACCCTAGTTTTAACCCTGAATTTAACACTGTCCCTTACTGTAACCCTACCTCTAACCTTAAAACTCGTCTTTACCTTTAAGTGGAAGAAGACAATTCACTTCAGTGTGAGTGAATTAACAGATGTTGGTCCCCGTATTGTAATATATATCTGGAGCAAACACACACACGCTTTTTCCACTTTACTGAGCTTCCTCACATCTGGAAACTCTCAGGAGGAAAAAAGAACAGAAAAATCTTGGCTTCTCTCGCTTTTATGCAACAGCAGCTCTGCAGGCGCAGACTGGCCTGAGTTAGCATTAGCATTCGTCCCGCTTCAGACCAACGGAAAAACTGTGGGAGCCCGGCCCCACATACGATATCAGTCGCCTTTTATATTAAATCATAATAATGAGGTCTTATATTTATTACTACGAGATAATAAGTGATTTTTATGAGATATTAACACATCTGGGACGTTCAAAATTACACTCACAACACAGAATAGTATCTTGTGGATACAAACTTAGAATGTAACAGATTGTAGTTATTACTGTGCCCTTGAGACTGATTTATATCAAATATATATATATATAGTCCACACTGACAAGCTTAAACACAACTGAGTGTGGCTAAACTGCTGTAGGGTGAACAGACTAGAATTGACTGGACTCTGGAGTGAAAAATATTATTTTGAACACTGTCATTCGCTCAGACCAGGGTCCGGTGCCTACCCCAGAATTGGGAGCTGAACAGGAACACACCTTTAACAGGCTCCAGTCCATCACCAGGCATTACACACTCACCCAATCACACACACACACAAACGGTTCCTCTGAGACCTACATGTGTTGCTGGACTGTGGCAGGAAATCTGTAGCACTACCATGTCACCTCCCACTGTACTCCATCAAAATCCTGTTGCAAAAAAAAATCTATAGAATTCAGTTTGTCTTTAACCTGGCTCTTCCGTCTTTTAGAGAACCTTGTTGATCTGAAAGGGTCTCGCTTGTGCAATCCTACAACCGTTTGAATGAGGTAAAGCCACATTCCTTTAAGCCTAGAATGTCTTACTTAAGAACAAGCCACAAAGCACCTGTAGCTATATCAGGCATCCAGAACAACAGGTTACAGTTTACAGGCTTATAGACGTCTCACATTCGGTTGTTAATTATACTCTGTAGTTGTATAAACTACTTGTCCCAACATTTGACTCTAATAAAGTGGCCTGGTGACCTGTATCCTTTAGGAATTCTGAAGCTAATGAGATTTGTTTTTTTGTGGCTGTTTAAAGGCTCTGTCATTTGTACCACCATTTGTAGCCAACTGTACTTGTTGCACCTTTAAAGTGCATATATTCTCCCTCTTCTCCACAGTGGAGCGTATATCTAGTTCTTAATGGAACGTCTGTGACCTGCTTTTGTCTAAACTGCACAATCCCACAGCAGCCTGCTCTTGTGTAAAAGCAGTACTCAAAATTGCAAAAAGGCAGAAGAAAAGTGATTTGAAAATCTCCACCCAGTGTGTTTTAAGCAATTACATTCATTCCTGCCTTTGGGCTGGTAACCTATTACATTCCTTCTCCCTCAAAGGCAACACAGCCTCCAGAACCATTTTGGTGTAGTTATATTAGGGTGACCAGACGTCCTCTTTTACCCGGACATGTCCTCTTTTTTAGACTTAAAAAAATGTCCGGGGGGAATTTTACTAACATCTGGGACTTTGTTTTTCTAGAGCTTACATAGAACTTCGAGAAGTGTTTCGTTCACAAACTAGTCCCGCCCTCCCCTACTCCGATTGGTTCGCTTAAGTGAGAAGGGGGCGTGGTGAAGTAGCCTAAAATCTTCTGATTCTGAGTGTAGAGCTACCGTTATTGGTCGATAACCTTCCCTGTAAACATTTAATTGGTCAGTCTGCACGTCAGTAGTCAACCCCCCCCCCACCCCCGGATACGTGTCCTCTTTTTCACCATCTCAGATCTGGTCACCCTAGTTATACTGCACACGTCCCGTTCTCCCCTGTGTAAACAGCCCCTGTTCAGAACGCCCGCTTTCAGCACCTGTTCCTTTAAATGATAATGAGCCGCTCTCTGTTCACCCCGACCCCGAGCGCACAGCAGTGAGGAGCGAGGAGCAGAAGCTCTGGTTTTTAGCTGTTTCCACTTAATTCTCTTTCTTCTCTGCTTTTATTCAGTTCTCTTATTTCTCTGCACTCATTGTTTCTGTTTTGCTGTGTTTAGCCTCGTGTTTGCACTCTCACATATATTCGGGTCCAGGGCTGTGATTGGACAGACTCAAACAATGGCTCGTTTTTCCCAGGTTTTCTGATTTTGGAACATCACAACTAAACTGACTGGGTGGTCTTGTTTCACAGTGTGTGGGTTGGTGGGTTTCTGATCCACACATTAATGTGAACATGCCCTAAACAAGGGATTTTTTTTAAAAATAAGATGACCCCTTTAAGGAGTCCAGCGTGTCACAATCCTTTAAAACCCATAGCTTTCTGTGAATGATTTCTGCTCTGTAAACAGCGACATGCTGATCTAGTTTACTCTCCTTTATTCTGGCGTGCCTTTGTTTATATGAGTGGATCTCTCGTGGCATGAGAGTAAACCCTGGAAACCCAGCTCAAGAGGCTGCGTGGACTTAGTCCTTTAAAACAGTGGCGAGGGAGCTCCTTGTGTAAGTTACTTTGGTCTAAGAGGAAACACCCCTTCCACACACTGTGCACTTTATTAGTAACATCCCCCTCTACTCCCACTGACTGACCACTTTATCAGAAACACCCCACCACCTTCTACTGACACACACTGGCCACTTTATCAGAAACACCCCTCTCTACTGTCACTCACTGGCCACTTTATCAGAAACACCCCCCTTCTACTGACACTCACTGGCCACTTTATCAGAAACAACCCCCTTCTACTGACACACACTGGCCACTTTATCAGAAACACCCCTCTCTACTGTCACTCACTGGCCACTTTATCAGAAACACCCCCCTCTACTGTCACTCACTGGCCACTTTATCAGAAACACCCCTCTCTACTGTCACTCACTGGCCACTTTATCAGAAACACCCCTCTCTACTGTCACTCACTGGCCACTTTATCAGAAACACCCCCCTCTACTGTCACTCACTGGCCACTTTATCAGAAACACCCCCCTCTACTGTCACTCACTGGCCACTTTATCAGAAACACCCCCCTTCTACTGACACTCACTGGCCACTTTATCAGAAACACCCCTCTCTACTGTCACTCACTGGCCACTTTATCAGAAACACCCCCCTTCTACTGACACTCACTGGCCACTTTATCAGAAACAACCCCCTTCTACTGACACACACTGGCCACTTTATCAGAAACACCCCTCTCTACTGTCACTCACTGGCCACTTTATCAGAAACACCCCCCTCTACTGTCACTCACTGGCCACTTTATCAGAAACACCCCTCTCTACTGTCACTCACTGGCCACTTTATCAGAAACACCCCTCTCTACTGTCACTCACTGGCCACTTTATCAGAAACACCCCCCTCTACTGTCACTCACTGGCCACTTTATCAGAAACACCCCCCTCTACTGTCACTCACTGGCCACTTTATCAGAAACACCCCCCTTCTACTGACACTCACTGGCCACTTTATCAGAAACACCCCCCTTCTACTGACACTCACTGGCCACTTTATCAGAAACACCCCCCTCTACTGTCACTCACTGGCCACTTTATCAGAAACACCCCTCTCTACTGTCACTCACTGGCCACTTTATCAGAAACACCCCCCTCTACTGTCACTCACTGGCCACTTTATCAGAAACACCCCCCTCTACTGTCACTCACTGGCCACTTTATCAGAAACACCCCCCTTCTACTGACACTCACTGGCCACTTTATCAGAAACAACCCCCTTCTACTGACACACACTGGCCACTTTATCAGAAACACCCCTCTCTACTGTCACTCACTGGCCACTTTATCAGAAACACCCCCCTCTACTGTCACTCACTGGCCACTTTATCAGAAACACCCCCCTCTACTGTCACTCACTGGCCACTTTATCAGAAACACCCCCCTCTACTGTCACTCACTGGCCACTTTATCAGAAACACCCCCCTTCTACTGACACTCACTGGCCACTTTATCAGAAACACCCCTCTCTACTGTCACTCACTGGCCACTTTATCAGAAACACCCCCCTCTACTGTCACTCACTGGCCACTTTATCAGAAACACCCCCCTCTACTGTCACTCACTGGCCACTTTATCAGAAACACCCCCCTTCTACTGACACTCACTGGCCACTTTATCAGAAACAACCCCCTTCTACTGACACACACTGGCCACTTTATCAGAAACACCCCTCTCTACTGTCACTCACTGGCCACTTTATCAGAAACACCCCTCTCTACTGTCACTCACTGGCCACTTTATCAGAAACACCCCCCTCTACTGTCACTCACTGGCCACTTTATCAGAAACACCCCCCTCTACTGTCACTCACTGGCCACTTTATCAGAAACACCCCCCTTCTACTGACACTCACTGGCCACTTTATCAGAAACAACCCCCTTCTACTGACACACACTGGCCACTTTATCAGAAACACCCCTCTCTACTGTCACTCACTGGCCACTTTATCAGAAACACCCCCCTCTACTGTCACTCACTGGCCACTTTATCAGAAACACCCCCCTCTACTGTCACTCACTGGCCACTTTATCAGAAACACCCCCCTCTACTGTCACTCACTGGCCACTTTATCAGAAACACCCCCCTTCTACTGACACTCACTGGCCACTTTATCAGAAACACCCCCCTTCTACTGTCACTCACTGGCCACTTTATCAGAAACACCCCCCTCTACTGTCACTCACTGGCCACTTTATCAGAAACACCCCCCTCTACTGTCACTCACTGGCCACTTTATCAGAAACACCCCCCTTCTACTGACACTCACTGGCCACTTTATCAGAAACAACCCCCTTCTACTGACACACACTGGCCACTTTATCAGAAACACCCCTCTCTACTGTCACTCACTGGCCACTTTATCAGAAACACCCCCCTCTACTGTCACTCACTGGCCACTTTATCAGAAACACCCCCCTCTACTGTCACTCACTGGCCACTTTATCAGAAACACCCCCCTTCTACTGACACTCACTGGCCACTTTATCAGAAACACCCCCCTTCTACTGACACTCACTGGCCACTTTATCAGAAACACCCCCTTCTATTGACATTGACTGGCCACTTTATCAGAAACACCCCCCTTCTACTGACACTCACTGGCCACTTTATCAGAAACACCCCCCTTCTACTGACACTCACTGGCCACTTTATCAGAAACAACCCCCTTCTACTGACACTCACTGGCCACTTTATCAGAAACACCCCCTTCTACTGACATTGACTGGCCACTTTATCAGAAACACCCCCCTCTACTGACACTCACTGGCCACTTTATCAGAAACACCCCCCTCTACTGACACACACTGGCCACTTTATCAGAAACACCCCCCTTCTACTGACACTCACTGGCCACTTTATCAGAAACAACCCCCTTCTACTGACACTCACTGGCCACTTTATCAGAAACACCCCCCCCCCCCTTCTACTGACACTCACTGGCCACTTTATCAGAAACAACCCCTTCTACTGACACTCACTGGCCACTTTATCAGAAACAACCCCTTCTACTGACACTCACTGGCCACTTTATCAGAAACACCCCCCTTCTACTGACACTCACTGGCCACTTTATCAGAAACACCCCCCTTCTACTGACATTGACTGGCCACTTTATCAGAAACACCCCTCTTCTACTGACACTCACTGGCCACTTTATCAGAAACACCCCCCTTCTACTGACACTCGCTGGCCACTTTATCAGAAACACCCCCTTCTACTGACATTGACTGGCCACTTTATCAGAAACACCCCCCTTATACTGACACTCGCTGGCCACTTTATCAGAAACACCCCCTTCTACTGACATTGACTGGCCACTTTATCAGAAACACCCCCTTCTACTGACACTCACTGGCCACTTTATCAGAAACACCCCCCCCCCTTCTACTGACACTCACTGGCCACTTTATCAGAAACAACCCCTTCTACTGACACTCACTGGCCACTTTATCAGAAACACCCCCCTTCTACTGACACTCACTGGCCATTTTATCAGAAACAACCCCTTCTACTGACACTCACTGGCCACTTTATCAGAAACACCCCCCTTCTACTGACACTCACTGGCCACTTTATCAGAAACACCCCCCTTCTACTGACACTCACTGGCCACTTTATCAGAAACACCCCCCTTCTACTGACATTGACTGGCCACTTTATCAGAAACACCCCCCTTCTACTGACACTCACTGGCCACTTTATCAGAAACACCCCCCTTCTACTGACACTCGCTGGCCACTTTATCAGAAACACCCCCTTCTACTGACATTGACTGGCCACTTTATCAGAAACACCCCCCTTATACTGACACTCGCTGGCCACTTTATCAGAAACACCCCCTTCTACTGACATTGACTGGCCACTTTATCAGAAACACCCCCTTCTACTGACACTCACTGGCCATTTTATCAGAAACACCCCCTTCTACTGACACTCACTGGCCATTTTATCAGAAACACCCTTCTTCTACTGACACACACTGGCCACTTTATCAGAAACACCCTCCTTCTACTGACACTCACTGGCCACTTTATCAGAAACACCCCCCTTCTACTGACACTCACTGGCCACTTTATCAGAAACAACCCCTTCTACTGACACTCACTGGCCACTTTATCAGAAACAACCCCTTCTACTGACACTCACTGGCCACTTTATCAGAAACACCCCCCTTCTACTGACACTCACTGGCCACTTTATCAGAAACACCCCCCTTCTAGGTACACTCACTGGCCACTTTATCAGAAACACCCCCCTTCTAGGTACACTCACTGGCCACTGTTATACACCCCCTTTTGACCAGTTCCACTATGTTGGTTTATAGGTCTAAATTCATCTGTGTCTGCAGCTTCACCTCTAAATGTATTGAGTCCAATTATGTTGTTAATTCATTTATTCATTCATCCTCTGTAACGGTTTAATTGTGTTCAGGAAGATGGTGGGTTTGGAGTCATTAGGTTCAAAGCAGAAACACACCCTATCAGCCAATCAGTATGTGTTTTTGGGCTGTGGGAGAACACAGCGCACTCCTCACAGAGAGTGAGCCACACTACCTGTTGTGTTACTGTGCCCCATCCTCAATTACAATTTCAGTCAGATTTCACTGCACTTTTGAGACACTTTCCACTGTGGTCAGTCTCCAGAAGTGATTATGTCTCTCTCTCTCTCTCGTTTTTCAGAGGAAGTGGCACTGCAGTCGGGCAGGGTGTGTTTCAGTACATCTCACCCCACACCCCCCCCCCCCAACCCATCCCCTTCTTTTTCTCCCTGTTTCTTTCTCTCTGCTAAAACCATTCTCTGTGAGGCTCATCCAGTGAGAACCTGAAGGTCTGGTACAGATTGAATGAGGCTCTCTCTTGTGCAACATCAGCTTCTACCTGGATCAGTAAGTTACACAGAAACACTCCCTCCTTTCTTACGGCTCCCAGGCGTCAGACTCGACGGTCATGCTGCGACAGGTTTTTATCACACAAGGCCCTGAGCAGAGAAGCGTTCTTTTATTTGCCTCAGCACTGGGGAAAGATGACGCTTCATCTAAGGAAAATTTCCCTCCACAGAGAGGACATGTCTGATAACAAACCCTCCCAGAACACAGCCTAGATTTATTTCAGCTTTCACTGGAAAATCTCTCTCTCTCTCTCTCTCTCTCTCTCTCTCTCTCTCTCTCTCTCTTTCTCTCTCTCTCTCTCTCTCTCTTTCTCTCTCTCTCTCTCTCTCTCTCTTTCTCTCTCTCTCTCTCTCTCTCTGTAGAAATGCTCATTGTATTATATTTGAAGGATGTGAGTCACTGAGCTGTTTGTGTGGTCACTGATTCTTTGCTGTGAGTGACTCAGACCGTAGTTAAGTCTTTGATGTGTCCAGTCTAGTGCTCTGGAGTTTAACCCTTTAATATCCACATACTTCCATTCTTCAGTCTTCACTATAATACAGTAATCACTGTAAAAACTGTATTTAATAGCACAAAGCACGGAGGATACAAGCTGCAAGTAAATATCAGCAGGTGCCTCAAAAAGAAGCTGATTTTTGAGTAGCTCATATGAATGGATCATTAAGTATTATGAATAATGACTATTCATCAGTTTTACCTTAACTTTATATAGTGCAGCACACATGAGATTCAAACTTGTAGTCCCTTTAAGAACCAGTTTACTTTCTATTGAGAGGGTCTCCCACATGGGGGCATCCCTCTAAGATCAGAATCTCTGATAAAAGCAGACACCAGGTGTCAGTGTAACTTACAACACAAAGAAGAACCACTGGAGAAACTACCAGGATTTGATTGATTGCTTTTTGCTCTGTAATCCCACCATTCAGTTCCTGTGTCAGTTATTTCTTCTTATTTATTTAAAATAAAAATCCCAAACTCAGGCATGAAAATCCCATACTTGAGGTCCAAATTCCTCCCAGAAGCAGAGTGTTTTCTGCTTGGTCTCTGCTGCTCCAGGGGGATTGTAATTGACCCAGTGCTCTTACACGTTCCTCACATACCACAAACTCTTTGGACGCCACACTGCACTCAGTCTCTCTGAGGTGTAATGTATTGACTGAGAAATAAAAACAAAGAAACTTTGTAATTTCAGACTCAAGTTTGCACCTGTACATTTGCAGCAGGTAAAACCTGTGAAGATACAGCTCAGGTAAAGGCTTAGACAACGCTACCAAGAAACTTACAGCCTGTGTTTTTATTTTTTTTAAAGCTTTGCAGACACTCGTCCCATTTCATAAATTCAGCTACTTTCCGTTTCACACGCATGGTTTCTCCACAGTTTAAAAAAAAAAAAAACACTGCCAATGAAATGGGGCACTCTGGAGCAGCTGCACATGAGCCTAAATTCAGCATGCTCAGTGCCTAGCCTGGGCAAGAGGGTTATAACTCCTAACACTGGGCTGTGGACCAGGGAGACTATGTACTCTGGAGACATGGAGCCCTGTGAAGTACCTTTAAGATGAGTTTCAGTGCCATAAAAACCATCCAACATCAGTGGTTGGTCTCACTAGTGCAATCTAATCCTCAGTCATTTTCCTACATCCAGAAGATAGAGGCTGTTACTGCTGTAAAAAGAGAACAAACTCTGATTAATGCCCTTTATTCAGAACAAAATCCCATTGGGGAAACATGACTAAAATCCAAATAACAATTATTTTTCAGCCCGTGGTCTTTATCCACAAGTATTCCTCATCCCACAAGTATGCACAGAAATTGGCACAAAACAGGATAATACAAACCCTTCTGATTGGCCTTGGCTTTTGGTTAGCCCAAGTCAGCCAGTGATTAGAGCTAAATAAAACACTGTACTGTTAAAGGCACAGCTTAGCAGAAAAGCCTCCTTATGTCAAAAGGACTTAAGACAGTGTACATTTACTTCTTTAGTGCTGCACTGGAGGTAACAAATAATGGATGCTTATATTCAACAATACCCAGACAGCGAGCGTGTATCAGTCCACTGGCATGGAAAGGCTGGCACACCACTGACTGTAGCCCACTGCTGGTCCACCATCGGAGCACTGAGATTACTGTCCTGTACCGGATAGAACTCATTTATAATCTCCTCAAACAGATTTTACATTCACAGAGACTTTTATTTTGAAAAACAAACTAATACAAATATTACCAACAGCTATGAGAGATATAATAATGAGTGTAAGACTGATATAAAATGATTAAATGATAAAAATATTGATACTGTGCTGATTATAATTATTTACTAATCTTATTTATAAAGAATAACAAAAAGAACCAAATGAATGAAAAATTATTCAATTGGACTGTGAATGGAAAAGTGCTAAAATGTGGCATTTTGTCTAAAATTCTGTTTAATCAGCAGCGGTCCGCCCAGAAAACGCTGTGTAAAACACTAGTGGACTTCTAACTTTGCCCTCAGTCACCAACCGTGGACCTGCCGTCTCCTTGATCTCAGGCTGCAGTCCTAATCACACACATCTCAAACTGTGTGAAGTTTCTAATACAGCTGCTGTTGTGTTTATTTGACACACTGTTATCTACAAGCATTTTCAAAAGTTTATGAACGTTTCACAGTTAAGGCTTGAATTTACACTCTAAGGTACTCCTATTGACATGTAGTGTCCAATTGTTCTTTTCCGTCTCTGAATATACCACTTTATGCTCTACAGTGTGGATTGTGCACATGATTAAAATAGATATAATACTGGGACTCTGACACATCCAGGCCACTGTGTGTCAGTGTAATGTCTGTTTTGTGACACGAAGTAGAAACACTGGAGAAAATCACTGATTTCTCATTTAATAAAAAGCCCACCATTTAATTCTTTACATTGTTCTTTTTATGGCCACTGTTATAGTGAGCAGCATATGGTATATACATAAATATAAAACAATAACTTCACTGGGTGCAAAGCGGGAACACACCCTAGAGGGGGCACTAGACCTTCACAGGGCGACACACACTCACACATTTTCTCAGACACTTATACCTATGAACTTTTGAGTCGCCAATCCACCTACCAATGTTTGTGGAAGGTCGGAGGAAACCCGCACGGACACAGGGAGAACACACTACACTCCTCACAGTCACATTACATGTGTCCCATGGACCTCAACCAATGTTTCTAGCCTCATAACTACGAATGTGAGTCATGTACAAACTCTGGATGAGATGGAATGGAGAGGGCAGACTGAGGCACAGGGCACCACAGTGGGGCAACAGCTAATGTCACTCTCCTGGGTCCTGGGTGTGGCTTCAATCCCCACCTCAGGTGATTGTCTGTGAAGGGTTTAGTATGTTCTCCCTGTATCTACATGGGTTTTTTCCAGGTCTTTAGTCTAAAATTACACATTAAAAGGTGGATGGGTTCTGCAAGTGTCCATAGGTGTGAGTGAATGTGTGAGTGTGTGGTGCCCTGTGATGCACTGGTGTCCTGTCTAAGGTGTGTTCCCACCTTGCGCCCAGTGATTCTGGGTTATCTCTAGACCCACCGTGATCCTGAACTGGTTAAAGCAGTTACAGACAGTGGATGGACAGACATTTAAATGTATTGACAATCATTTACAGCATTTTAGCTCCGCCCACCTCACGCCGAAGTTATAAGTGGTGTTTCAGCCTGACTGCTTTTTTTTTTAATGATGCACTGCTGACTCTGTCCTCTTCAGGAGAATATTAAGCTTGTGCCTCTGGCTGATATCTGTTGTCTAGAAGGTGGAAGCCAGAGATGCAAAGACCTTACAGATTGGTGCATGTTCACATTAATGTGGTAATCTGGAGCCCACCAACCCACACATTGTGAAACAAGACCAACAAGGCAGTTTCTGTGGCTTTTCTACATCAAAAAACATGGGTTACAATGAGTCGTTCTAATTTTGTGCTGCACTTTACATGTTGTGCAGAGACCTTTTGTCTGAGTCTGTCCAATCACAGCACTGGACCCGCATTTACGTGAGAGCACAAAGACGACGTTAAACGCAGGAAAAGTGAAACAATGAGCGCGGAGATATAAGAGCGGCTAAAATCCAGAGCTTCTGCTCCTCGCTCCTCACTGCTGTGCGCTCGGGGTCGGGGTGAACAGAGAGCGGCTCATTATCATTTAAAGGAACAGGTGCTGAAAGTGGACGTTCTGAACAGGGGCTGTTTACACAGGGGGAGAACACTGCTGTGGGGTTTGGACCAAAGCTGGTCACAGACGTTTCATTAAGAAACAGAACTGTGCTCCACTGTGGAGAAGAGGGGGTTTAAGTCAGAGACTCATTGTCACAGGTTTAGATTTCCCAAGCTGTGTTTTCTCTGGGGCTTGTTGAAACTTGCGGTAAAATCTCACTCTCTGCACATTTGCACCAGTTTGGGCAGTTAATAAAGTTAATAATATAGCATCATAACGACAAGTCCAGACTTCATACGTCCTGTCTGTGTTAGACTGCCAGGTCACGCATGGCCTTCTTTTGAGTTTCAGCAGTGCTTTCATTTTTTAAGCTTTTTTTTTTTGTTTTAATTCAATCATTCATTCACATTTTGCAACTGCCCCACCCCTTCCAGGGTAAAGCCCAGACCATGTCCCAGTCCATCACAGGGCATCACATACTCACCCAGTCACAGCATAGGAGGTAAATGGACTGAAACCACACTTAAGTCCTATTTAGATGGGATTCATTTACCGTGGGGAGCTGAGGTAATTTTATTGCGCCACAGGAGGTCAGTATTGTTTATTATATATTTGCACAGGATAAGACATCTTAAATATATAAATAACAGAGATGGGAGTGTCTGCTTGTTTCACACATTGCCATCACACCATTTTCAGCACTGCACTGACACAGACATGACAGTGGAATGTTTGTGTGCATGTTTTAAACAGTGTGGAATTTTTAGACTGTCACTACTGTTCTGAGAACAGCACAACAGCCAAAAATATCCAGGTCTCAACGACCTTATCTTCTAGTCCTTCACAGATAAGGAGAGAATAGATGACAAAAAAACGCCTTAATCCTTCACATGCGTATTGTAGCTGCTGCAATAAATAATTTAATGGGTGTAACTTAATGAGTGCAAAACACATACGTATACAAGCTACTATTGTGCACAAAGGTTCCTGACGGCTGCTGTCAGTTTCTCTGCTCTAAGTGATCCTTTAGGAAATCTTATAGATTTGATTCTGGAGTTATTTTCAACACCTGAGGTTCACCACATACTTGAATGACTCGTCTGATTTGTGTTATTTATTTCTTTACTAAACGCCTACTCCAACGTCTGCTTTCCTGAGAAAACCCACAACAAACTGCTTTATATTCACTCACATGTCGATTTGCATGGGATTAATGTAACCTGGGGTTATTTTTGTGCATTTACAGTACACTCTTAAAAATAAAGTTGCTACAAATGATTCTTTGAGGAATACCATAGAAGAACCAACTATAACTTTTCTTAAGCATTAAAAGGTTCTTCACACACACACACACACACACACACACACACACATATCTCTTAAACAAATTTTTTATAGAACCAGAGTCATTGCTCAAAGAACCCTTTGTAGCACCTTTATTTATAAGACCAGAGGTAAAAGGCTAGAGAATCTTTCCTGAAATTAAAGTATGCCTTCTGGAAAAATGACTAAAATGGTATATTCGGACAGGACTAAAATTACTGAGATACTCTGGTGATAAATATTTTACCACAGTTCCACACAAAACTATTTCCGTCCAAATAGGGTGTTAAACATTAAGAGTGCTACATCTGGAGTGTTTCAGCCTGAGACATCAGACCAGATCACATTTATGTACAGCATAAAGACACAGTATTGAAATCAGATTTATATAAAAGAGCACTAAGTAATTTTTGGTGTTTTTGCTACTGGGCTCCACCTACAGTTGCAGAGTGTAGTTCACTTTTAGAACATTGTCCTGAAGACAAGAGGGAGGAGGCAGGAGATTGTTCCCTAGTTACATAGTGCAGCAACCATAGAGGCTCTATTCTCATTAATACTGCTCAGTTAATCATTGCTATGATTTAGAATCTGTACTTTTAAGATAAAAAAATGTTTTGTTCATTTACATAAATTATGACACAGAGCCTATGGGCTCTTTACCAGTTTTAAAAGAAGCACAGTTTGCTCTCTGCATCTAAAGGTGTCAGACAGTTGTTCAGTGACTTAACAGGGACCCACCAGTTTTACTCAATGAACTTGTCTGTGGTTTTAATCTTGTGGCTGCCTGTATGTATGTAATGCATGTGAAATGTGAGTTGCTGGTGTAGCAGAGGGAGCCACAGTCAGGTGGGGCCTGTGTGTGGACAGGAAGTGGTTGATTATACTCTTTTTTGAGAGGCAGTGTTGCACAGTTAAGCTTTTCTCTTTTAACACTTTTATCACAAAGCTGAACAACTCCCATTTATTTTATTGTCTCTACTATAATGCATTTAGTATCTAAATACATATATATGATTGTGGGTTCATGTCCTGCTCTTCGGGTGACTGTCTGTGAGGAGTGTGGTGTGTTCTCCCTGTGTCTGTGTGGGTTTCCTCCGGGTGACTGTCTTTGAGGAGTGTGGTGTGTTCTCCCTGTGTCTGCGTGGGTTTCCTCCGGGTGACTGTCTGTGAGGAGTGTGGTGTGTTCTCCCTGTGTCCGCGTGGGTTTCTGCCGGGTGACTGTCTGTGAGGAGTGTGGTGTGTTCTCCCTGTGTCTGCGTGGGTTTCCTCCAGGTGACTGTCTGTGAGGAGTGTGGTGTGTTTTCCCTGTGTCTGCGTGGGTTTCCTCCGGGTGACTCTCTGTGAGGAGTGTGGTGTGTTCTCCCTGTGTCCGCGTGGGTTTCTGCCGGGTGACTGTCTGTGAGGAGTGTGGTGTGTTTTCCCTGTGTCTGCGTGGGTTTCCTCCAGGTGACTGTCTGTGAGGAGTGTGGTGTGTTTTCCCTGTGTCTGCGTGGGTTTCCTCCAGGTGACTGTCTGTGAGGAGTGTGGTGTGTTTTCCCTGTGTCTGCGTGGGTTTCCTCCGGGTGACTGTCTGTGAGGAGTGTGGTGTGTTTTCCCTGTGTCTGCGTGGGTTTCCTCCGGGTGACTGTCTGTGAGGAGTGTGGTGTGTTCTCCCTGTGTCTGCGTGGGTTTCCTCCGGGTGACTGTCTTTGAGGAGTGTGGTGTGTTCTCCCTGTGTCTGCGTGGGTTTCCCCCGGGTGACTGTGAGGAGTGTGGCGTGTTCTCCCTGTATCTGCATGGGTTTCCTCCGGGTGCTCCGGTTTCCTCCCACAGTCCAAAAACACACGTTGGTAGGTGGACTGGTGACTCAAAAGTGTCCGTAGGTGTGAGTGTGTGTTGCCCTGTGAAGAACTGGCACCCCCTCCAGGGTGTGTTCCTGCCTTGTGCCCAGTGATTCTGGGTAGGCTCCAGACCCACAGTGACCCTGAACTTGATAAGGGTTACAAACAATGAAAGAATGAATGAATGAATGATATTGGATATATTATGAATAATTTAAAATATCTCTAACTTATTTAGTAAGTGCCATGAAATGAATCTGTAAAAATCTGTAGAGGAACAGATTCTGTGCAGAGAGTTTTCTACTAACATCACATTTGTTGATTATTATATTTCGAATACAAATTTTGAAAAGTGGCAAGAACAATTATTAAATAATTTTGGAGATAACTTTTTGTTTAATAGATACATAAAAATCTCACTGTATGTTATAAAAGTAACTTATAAAAGCAACTTTAATTTTTTCTTTGTTCACAAACGCTGCACCATTACACCATGTATTATACGACAAAATGAAGTGAAAACATGAAACATCAAAAACATCTGTATATCACTGCTGTCTGGAACAATTGCTTATGTCTCTGAAATTATAATTTTGCAAGAGAAGGAACAAACTTAACTTATAATGTAGTTAAAAAGTAGAAAAAACAGCAACATAAGATATGTAATAAAAATTTATACAACATTATAAAAACTAAAGCAAATTCTTCAAATGCAAATGAAAGTTAAATATAATAATTGTGGTTCAGATTTTGTTAAGCAATGAGCAATTTAATTACATCTGTTTATTTAAAAATGTTTTTTATTATTTCACTCTGTTAAAAGTGTGAGCTCTCCTTTCTAAGTGATCTTTTACAGAGTTTAAATGGATAATTTAATCCTGATTCTGCATTTGTAATTTGGTCACACCGCTGATCACAGCAGGAGTACTCCACAACCTGCAAAACAAAGAATATTATCCATTTCAGAAATGCACTTTTTTGAACTTTTTTGAAGAAGTATTGATGCTGTGTCCACTGACCGTCCAGGCTGAGGATTGGCCAGAGGGCATCGGGGTGTCCTTTCTCCCTACAGTGGAATAAACTAAAAATCTATAGAAATTTCTTTTTTTGAAAACAAGTGAAATAAAGTCCACAAACTCACTCCTACACATTTAACAATGCTGTTTACTTGTTGAATAAAACATCAAATAGAGCCTGTGCATATTTTTATAAAATTACAGTGAACTTTACTTTCATTGAATGGAATGTTATTTTTTGAAATTATGTAAAAATATTTACATAACAGAAAAAATTAGGTTTTTGAATGACACCGATATATAATAAAGATTTATGAATGTGCAAAATACACAATGTGGCCTGTGCAACAACTTTGCAATATTTAAATAATATTTTTAATTTGTTAAATATGAGTTATTACACATATCACACATTTTTGCTCTTGCAAGCCTTATGTGGATTAAATACATATTTTATTGTTTTTAAATGGAACAAACATTTTATGCTCACCTCTGAGTAAACAAGCAGTGAAGGTGACCACGACGATGGTGAGGAAGAACAAAGCCCCGAACATCGCAGTATAGGTGATATCATGTTGATAATTTCCTGGTGATTAAAAAATACAATAATGGAATTAATTACATTGAAATGTACCCAATGCAAAACACACAGAGCAGACATCACACACACACACAAATTTATACTGAAACCATTATAAGTAACATAAAATAAGTGTGGCTACATATTTAAATGTCATAATAATCCAAATTAACGAGATAGATAAATATATAAATATAATAACTAGCCAAGTAATCCAATATTCACGATGGCTAAATATATAAATAATATGCAAATAAAATTAGAAAATATTAAAGAATCAAAGAAGATTCTTTAACAGACAAATAAAGAAATATTAGGTAGGTATAAAAATTAATAAAAGTTGTCCAAATTAACAAGGTGAATAAAAAATCAAATAACCCAGTAGGTAAATTAACCTCTTGGTCTCAGAGTTGTGGAGAGGCTCCTGTTGCCGTAACCGACCACACACTCAATCTGAGCCGCTTGTTTAAACTCTGCTTGAGAAAGTGTGATGCGAGCTCGAGTGAACTCCAGAGCTGAGTCACTGTCCTGTGTCCAGCTCGACTCCGTCCATCCACTGCGCTTCCTGTCATCAATCATCCAGACAATCTGGACCTGAGAGGGAACAGCTCCCATCACCAAGCACTGCAGAGGAACACTGGAGCTGGACACGTCCAATGGCCAGAACGGGACGATGGACAACTCCAGTGGACCTGGATCTACAACACACAACTCATTATCCAACTTTAACCGACCCAGATCTAAAACACACATCCCTAACAGGTCTGGATTTTCTGATTAATAAAACGGTTGCCCACTACCTACAGGGCTCAAATCCCTACACATCATATATAATTATTGTTTATCTGATGAATTAAAAATAGTGTGTGAGACATAGAACTTACAGTGCAACTCATGTAGAAGTTACTGGATTTTTTACGTCCTTCACAGGGCATAACACACAGACACTGAAATAAGGCAACAACTAAATCTAAACATAGACCACACTAATGTCAACAGTAGCTCTAATTACACTACTTGTCATTTGACCAGGGATCCACAGACAACAAGCATTTCTTCTCAGATTAAAGGGATTAATCAGAAATGTGTTCCCCGTGGGCTGCAGTAACAGCTTCTACTCTCCTGCTGAATTCACTAATTAGAAAGAGGTGTGGACACTCATTTGCACATGTGGTGTACTAACAACCGAGCAAAAAATCTGATTCTAAAAGTGTACATAAGTATACGCTGTAAACACTCTGTAAAATCATGTTATATTAAAGAAAAAAACAGAGTTGGAGATGTTACCGTGTTATTTTCCTGATAATAAACAGTGATCATTTTTCATACAATCCATAATCTGAAAGGTAATGCAGTTGAGGATTAGACTGATCTCATTAACTCACTTGTGACAATGACTGTGCTGCCATTTCCAACCAGACCCATTAGGTGATATCCAGCAGCGCAGTAGTATATTCCTGAGTCCTGAAGAGTCGCTTTAGAGACGGTCAGTGAACACATTTTAGTGTCAGCTGTTTGTTTGTTGAGGTCAGGAATAGAGGAGCGGACCTCTGTGAGTTTCAAAGTTCTAGGATTCACTTTGTGCCACGTTGTAGTTGAATAACAATATTTAACTTTAAATTCATGTACACAGTTTAATGTAAAGGTGTCCCCCACAGACACATGCACCACTTCAGGTGACTGCAGCAACATAGAAGAGAGAGAGGCTACAAAAAAAGAAAAAAACAATGTTCAAAATGTTAAGTCATTTATTTTTAAAAAGAATTGATCCTGTTCTGGGTCCGGAGTCAACCCAGAATTAGGCGCCGTTAATCACAGGACATCACACACTCACCCCTTGGGATGAGTGTCAGGGATGAGGAAGAGCCATAAGTCAGATATGTGTCTTGAATTTAACGTAATCTAAAATCATCTATAAAACCATGTTAATATGATAAAAGTTATTACTTTCTCTGTATTTCAACCTCAGAAACGGTTTAGAGAACTCATGTTTTTAAGTTTCTGGTAAAAGAAATACATTAGAAAAGACAAAACAAGACTTACTTCTGAAAGTGTAGGTGCAAAAAAAGAGCAGCACGTGCTGAAATGGTCCCATGGTGAAGGTGTGAATGATACTAAGGTGTGAGTGCTCTCTTATCTAACACACATCAGAAGCATCACTGTCTCTGCTTTGAACACTGAAAGAAGACCAAACTTCTATAAGATACTGATGTATGTGGAATAATAATTTTGGGTAGGATTATCTGTGTTTTGGACATCAACAACAATACCTCCTTCACATAAACCCATTATCCTTCACTATAAACACTGGCACACCACAGACACAACAATTCCCCAATGAAGATGACACAACTAAGTTAAAATCACAAAGCTGAGGAGCACAAAGTCAACACAGCAGACTTAAAAACCCAAAGATAATCATCCTGTGCTACTGCAGGCTGGGTTTTCACTTTCATACAGTGTTAAAGGTCTGAAAACAGAAAGCAACAAACAGCAACGGGTAGCAGTTTCTTTAAAATGTGGTCTAGAATGCGTCCTTTCCTTTAAGTCAGTTTGTGATGTTTCTGTCCTGATGGAGCTGCCCTTTTCGGCTGTATGTGTTATTATTGTGAAAAGGAAGCATCTACTTTGGTGGATCATGGATGAAGGATACTGTTCTGTGGCTGATTTTTGTGGTTTAGGACAGGCACGTTTTGCTATAACAGACATTGGAGATGATTATATGTTTCCAACATTGTACCAAAACTGCCGAAGGCTCTTTTCCTGTCCCACTGCCACTGGGCACAAAGTCAGTTCTATAAAGACCTGATCTGATGGGTTTAGTTTGGAGGAAGTCCAGCGTCCAGCACAGAGTCCTGACCTTAACTCACAGAAAAACCAGGGGATCAATTAGGAACTACTGGATGTGCCAAAGTACCAGCAGCCCCAGGCACAACCACTGTACTCTATTTGCATTGTCTTGCACAGAAACAAGTAGAACAATGCCTGCAGTTCTTCAAACAGTGTCAAAGAATAAACAACAACTAAATATAAAACTACAAGACATTTTTAAAGACACTTGAAGACACCTGATGATTGCTGGCATTACATACTCTCCACAGAAAAACTAAGACTGTGTAAACCTGGTCTAAATACCAGTGATCACATTATACCAGCTGTGAAACATGGGGGAGGTAGTGTGTTATTACTGTGCTCTATGTTTGATGTACTGTGCTCAGCAGGTGTAGGGATAGGAATGTGAGTGTGTTCATTAGCTTTAATTACTTTACACTTTAGATCTAAATCTCATATGTAACGGACAGTTTCAGAGAGATTATGTGCAGTGTGAGTTGATGGTGTAGCTGAACGTGCTACAGTCGTCTTGATGCTTTGTGTTGACAGGAAGTGGTTGATTTTGCACTTCTCAGAGGGCCACTCTGTTTTTTTTTATTTCTTTGTCCTCATTTTCTTGTGGTTACAGCTTGTTTCAGTGAAGTCCATTTCTGATGTTTCAGCAGAAAACACAACAAACACATTTACACACACAGGTCCCCTTACCACCTTTAACACTTAAAACTGCTGACGTACAAGAGCCGGAAGTATTAACGCTTAAACACAAAGCAGAGTAATTGCTCCTTATAGCACACAATGCTTCTCATGAACTTAATGATTTTATTAACACAGGCAGATACCGCATTTCTTTACTTATTTTCCAGTGTAAATAATAATAATAATAATAAACTTAAGATATATATTTTATATCACCTTTTATATTCAAGCACAACTGTTTTTTTGTGTCTTTCCAAAAACATAGAGCCAAGACAAATTACTTGTATGAGCATGAGTTTATAATTCATTTTGTTTCTATTTAAATGTACGTAATGTATTTTATTTATTTTACTCATGTATACGTTTCCATATATTTACTCTTTTGTAAGCACTTGTTTTTTACTAATCACTTATTCTGTTTGGGATCACTTGATCTGTACCCTAACCAGAATCACTGTGTGCAAGGCAAGTACGAACACGCCTGGGACAGGGCACCAGTCCATTACAGGGCATCACACACTCACTCACTTACACACACACTCACACTCGTGAACAATGTCATACAATCAATCCACTTACCAATATGTGTTCTTGAACCGTGAGAGGAAACCGGCGCATGAAGAGAACACAACAAACCCCTCACATACAGTGACTCAAGGTGGGGGTATGAAACCACAAACCTTCAGCTGTGTATGTGTGACTCGACCTGTTTCACATTGAACTGTCTGATCTAAATTAGAGGGAATTCTGCCTAAAAATGTGATTTTATTTTATTTTTTATTTTTTGCTTTGGACGGTGGTTGATATCACACTTTAGTTGCTCCTGGTGAAACATGATACAGTGGAGACTCAAGTTTCACATTCATTCTGTTCACTCTGAAATTAAATGAAACAAGTCCCAAACAATGCTGTTTCCAAGTGTGCTGTAGAGGGCAGTGTTTGCCTGAAATATAGATTAAATGATTGTGAAAAGATCCATGTTTACAGTAATTTTACAGAATGAAATATAATACAAAAGGTATGTGACCAGGCATAAAGAAGAAGAGCTGAGAGCTGTGGTCTATATCTTCCCCCATTACCACTTCGCATGGCCTATTTTTACCACTTGAAAAAAAAAAAAAAAAATATATATATATATATATATATATATATATATATATACCCTAAATTGATCACAATAGGACATTTCCGTATAATTTTAAATCGGTACCTAATAATTATGATTGATTATCTAATGAACATTTATTAGAATCTAATACAAATGAAATAACGCCTTTATTATTATAATTATATCATAAAGTCATATCTAATCTTAAGTCATACATATGTGAAACTGATTGATTATTATAAGAAACTAATCCATTATTATTAACACAAATCAGAACAGCCAGATGAGAAATCAGATTTTCGATATAAAATCTATTTTATGAGACATACCAAGAGGAAGTAATTCATTATTCAGTTTTAGAGATTTACTAAATTACTACATATGTTGTTTAAATGTTGGAAACAAGCTTCCACTCATTTGTTGTGGATCTGATGTAAATGGTTTAATCAGTTTTACCACACTGAGTGTTATTGCCACTGCCATTTTTGGTCTGGTTGTATTTACAGTGTATTTACATAAAATTACAGGTAGTTACTGTAACTCTGTCTGAGGAAGTGTGTTTAAATTCTGGTTCAGAATCTCAGGGTTCAGACAGGAATACTCCACTTCCTGCAAAACAGCGATAGAAGAAAAGATTAGTTATTTTTAAACATTTTATAATTGTAAATTATACAGAATTTATACTATATATGGAATAAATCTCTTTGAATTAACACTTTTTAATACGGTGTATGTTTGCAAACATTTCTCTTCACTGGTAAAGGTGTATAAAATGCTGTTTATTAGTAAATATGTCTGTTAATTTTTAATTCAAATGCCGATTGTTGGTAAAGTTTTCTGTAGCACGCTGAATTTATTGGTAAATATTTTTGTTGTATAATAATGTTTAATAAAATGATGTTTATTATTAAATATGTCAATTAAAAATTATAATTAGTATGTGTTTTATTGGTAAATATTTATGTTGTACAGGGTGAGTCAAAAGTCACAGGACACCGTTTTATTTTTTTTAATTGCTCCATGACCTCCCTCCCATTGGAAAAAATTGCCCTTGACCAAATATGACCAAACATTGCCTAAAAGATAGGCCCCTCACCCATTACTTGTTGGGTATTCAGAAAAAAG
This sequence comes from Hoplias malabaricus, assembly GCF_029633855.1. NCBI lineage: Eukaryota > Metazoa > Chordata > Actinopteri > Characiformes > Erythrinidae > Hoplias > Hoplias malabaricus. The sequence continues at coordinate 44,399,638 of NC_089805.1, forward strand.
AGGGTCTTGTGACTTTTGACTCACCCTGTATATTCATTTTTAATAAAATGTTGACTATTAATAAATATGTCTGATAAAATATCAATTAAAATCCTGCTTGTTGGTAAATATTTTCTTTTCCCTACTCCTGTAAAATAATTATTTCAGGAGATATATGTTTGTATTTGCACAGTGTTGATATGTCAGTTAATCATAAAATAGTTTTTATTAGTAAATATATCAATTCAAAATTTATTTAATGTGGTTCATTGTAAACATGTCGGTTGTATTTACATTTTTAATAAAATGTTGTTTATTAGTAAATGTCTGTTAAAATGTAATGAAAAATGGCATTAATTGATAAATCTTTCTGTTGAATTCTTTTCATAATTAAAAAAAAAATGTTTTTATTGATATTATTTTTTTTTGTATTTAAATATATTTTTAAATTTGTGTATTTACCATTTTTATTAGTAAATCTTTCAGCTGAAAACGCATAATGTTTTTATATAAATGTGCACTGATATATCTTTGTTTTGTAATTTATTTTTTTTTAAATGTGTAGTAGTAAATTATGTTGTTTATTTTTTTGTCCACTCACTGTCCTGGGTGGTCTCTCCACAGCTGGTTTAAATGTTTCTCGTTTCCCTGTGTTGGGTAGAAGAGATTTGACTAAACATCATTTTAAAAGTCATTTTCACAGTTCAAAGAAAATCACATCTTTCCTAAAGGGTAACTTTACAGAAGAAGACAAAATTATTATTGAATTTAAATAAAAGTTAATGTAAAGAACTTCCAGGTCATTTTGGATAATTTCTTTTGGCCCATAGCATTTTACAGTGTAAAGAGCAAATGATGAAGAACAATGGAAATTGGGAAACAAATTAATGGTTAATAAAAATGTATGAATGGTTTACTTTGAACTGCACTGACACACTGATAATGATCTCACTATATCATCTGTGTGAGAAGTTTTTACCCTGGTTCTGTTGTTGGTTTTGAGTATTTCTGGCACGTTTCCTACAATAGCAAATGTACATTATTAAAAAAACAATATCCACACATACTCAAAAGTGCATAATTAAAACCTTGACTAAAAGTGATGATAGGTTGGTCCTGTTTGGTGTGAGTCAGTATCGTTCACAACGGTGGTGAATGTAAAACAGGCAATAGTAAATATTAAATATGTTATTAAATATATGTATTATTTTAATAGTGGATTATAGAGAATGAGACACAGACCCTTTAGTTGTAGCGTTTTTACGTTTCTCTATGAGGAGAGAAAAAACAGGTTAATTTTAATTAAAAACAAAAACCAAGTTGTGTAACATTGTTAATAAAACACACTCCTGTCCATTAACCACAATAAAAGAAAAAAGTTAGCCACAATACAATTATTTAACATGAACTCATATTAAAAGATAAGAATGTGGTTTCCTTCTTCTGTGAAATTGTTGGTTTGAAGAAAAATGTTTTTGTTCCAATGATAAATTAAATATTTCATATTCCAAAAACCTATATTGCTTTTGTACCATTGACCTGCAGTTTGATTTACAAACATTTATTATTTTAATAATAATTGTAATTATTTTTGTGAAAAATAGCCACAGCTGAGAGAACATATATTTATGGTAGTGCGCAAAACCGTAGGTGCTCAAATGTTTTTTGATTTTCTGAATAAACAAATGAGATACACGCCCTGATGTCTTTCTAAACTCAAATATTACACATTTAGTATTTTATTGATTAAATTTTCTGGCTTATTAAACATATCCACATTTCAAAACGGTGACATATTTAAAAGTACAGAGGATATGTCTAAATCAGTGGCAATATTTCCTGACAGTAATACAGTAATATGTTTGGAACTGGAACTACAGGCACATGGTACAAAAGTAAGAAAAATAAATTAAAGGCATTAATTCACTTCTTCCTAGTTCTCTAACAATGGATGAATAAATGATCCCTTCCTGTAAAATTCCTTACTGCACTCCATAGTAGTATGTTAATTCAACATTTGAAGGAAATAAAAACATAAAACATAATATTTTGATGTGAAGGACTTGGCTGATTTTTTCAAATGGTACAAAAGCAGGAATGCAGCTATACACTCACCTCTGCGTAAACACACAGTGACGGTGACAGTGACAGCAATAGTGAGGAACACAGCTGTGAAGCCCATGTAAAGCAGCAAGGAGCACACATCTGCCTCGGTACCTGATTTAGTGACGTTACACATTGATTATATAACTGTTAATTTGCTTGTTACCAGGTAAAGTAGCAAAGGAGCTACAGTTACATTTTAAGTAACTAAAAGCTATAGTACACCACACCACCAAACAAACAAGTAAATATTTACGTACTTTATCAAGTATAGTTTAAAAAAAGGCCTGCTGTTGACTGCCTCTTACCTCTTGGTCTCAAAGTTTTGGAGAGGCTCCTGTTGCTGTAATTGACCACACACTCGATCTGAGCCGCTTGTTTAAACTCTGCTTGAGAAAGTGTGATGTGGGCTCGAGTGAACTCCAGAGGTGAGTCACGGTCCTGTGTCCAGCTCGACTCCGTCCATCCACTGCGCTTCCTGTCATCAATCATCCAAACAATCTGGACCTGAGAGGGAACAGCTCCCATCACCAAGCACTGCAGAGGAACACTGGAGCTGGACACGTCCAATGGCCAGAACGGGACGATGGACAACTCCAGTGGACCTGGATCTACAACACACAGCTCATTATCCACACAACATTCAACTCCAAAGTAGAGTCAGGTCTGTTCTGCAGGAGACATGGATTCAGACTTGTTTACACTGGAAATATTCACATATATAGTTTTACAAACTTAATGACATTGTGTTCATGAGCCATGGTTTGTACAGAATTTAGAATTTCATCCCACTTATGGAACATTTACTACAATCTGATTATAGACGAGGGGTGGCCTTTTCCTAACTGCTCAGCGAAATCTGAACGTTTGCAAAAAACTAGAAAACATTTTTTGGAATTTTACACTTCCAAAAAAGATATTTAGGTTCATTAATGCAGCTTCCACAGGGTATCTGCTTTTAGCAAAAAAAAAGGATATACTCGTCTGATATGCTTTACAGTATTACATATTTATGATTCACGCCATTACTTTTATTCTTTGGCATTTTTACATTTGTGCCAATGTATTTCTAATGCTGTAAAAAGTGGAAAAAAGTGTGTTTGGAATATTTTTTTCTGCAGTAACTGCCCCATGTGTGAAAGTAATGTGGCTGTAATCTAAATTACTCTCATTAACTCACTTGTGACAATGACTCGGCTGCCATTTCCAACCAGACCCATTAGGTTATATCCACCAGCGCAGTAGTATATTCCTGAGTCCTGAAGAGTCGCTTTAGAGACGGTCAGTGAACACATTTTAGTGTCAGCTGCTTGTCTGTTGAGGTCAGGACTAGAGGAGCTGACCTCTGAGAGTTTCCAAGTTCTGGGATTCACTTTGTGCCACGTTGTAGTTGAATAACAATATTTAACTTTCATTTCATGTATACAGTTTAATGTAAAGGTGTCCCCCACAGACACATGCACCACTTCAGGCGACTGCAGCAGCACAGAAGAGACAGAGGCTACAGGAGAAAAAACAAAACCAAGCAATAATTAAGATGTAAAAACAGCAAGAAACACTTAGAAAATAGTCAAATCTACAGCACAAATAGATAAACTCTGTTAAATTCCCAACAAAATTTGTATCTCCAGAAATATAACCACACCAGGTGTATATGTCGAGAGGTTCAAAAAAAAAAAAGAAAGAAGGAAACTTTAAGCATGTTAAAGTTATTATTAATACTAACGAGACCAGACAAGCTCATTGTTTTTAATAACTGTTAACTAATAACTAATTATGTTGTGTGTTTTACACTACACTCCCAACACACCCAATGAAACTGTAATTTATATTTAAACTCTGGTAATATCTGGTCTGTAGTTTCTCATGGAAAGTAGAAAACAATGGTTTAGAGGAGAATACAAAGACTTACTTTTGAAAGTGAAGGCACAACAAACGAGCAGCGGCCAGAGAGACATGATGGAAGTTTGAAAGAGGCAAATGTGTGCGCTCTGTCTATATCTGTAGCTACATTGACTTCTACACCTAGAGCATCACAGTGTTTCAGCTCTGAACTCTGCAGGAAGATTAACTGTGATACCACCTAACTATTCAGCAATGCTTATTACTGCCTTGGGTAACGTCAATTAATGTTCACTTATTGTAACATGTAAATCTGTAAAGAACCTGAAGATTTAGGGTTAGGGTTAGGGTTTTTAAAAGGTTAATCACACTCATGTCTCTTAAACAAACCCCTTAAGAGGTTTTTAAGAAACTTTTAAGTAAAAGTTGCTGTACAAGAGAATGGATTTTATTTGGATGCCATTAAATTGTACAGCATTGTTTTTTGAAACTACTATTTCTAATATTCTACAATTACATTGTCAGTAAAACTGAACTTGACGGCTGACTGCAGTTGTGAATGTATTCATTTATCTGACAGTGTTCAGTGATCAGTGATCAGGCAGCAAGCTTCTATTTCGAACACTTGAGGAATGTGTCTCTAGCTTCTTACGTGTGTAAATCTCACTTTAACCAGATAAGATTCAAAATTATTTTCCTTTTCTGTAAGGTTTTGTTGTGTCTGTGTGAAAGTAACTGATATGAAATAATCTAGATTTACAGACTATTTACAAACCTGTGCAACTAATAAAAACCTAGTTAGGAATATTATAGTCAAACTGTACAGTATTACTGCTGTTTTTATTTCAGCAGGAGGACAAAACTATAGAAAACAACTCAAACACACAGTCTACAGGAGAGTTTATATTTCAGTGTGGACTCATATAAACACACTCCAATGATCAGGACAACACCGGCCACGATAAAAGAACAAGGTTATTGCACAAAAGAGAAAAATGTTATTCAGATAAAGACAGAATACATTCAGATTCACATCCAGCACTTGGTAATTTTTGACAAGTCTCTATTACTTAAAAAGTCAGTAAAACTGACATGAAAATTAAACACATTTGTAGGCGCACCTTTTAATCAGAGAAAATTTACTTTTACTTCATTTAAACTCAAATTTCAAGTCAACTTTGCTCTTTCTTTCTCAATGTCTGATATTACTATCTTCAAACAAAAATAAATTATCAACTTTTAATATGCATTATTTTTCACTGGTTACTGGTTGGTAATTGAACTTTTGTAGAGATTTTAATTATTTGTATAGATTTTCCCCCTTTTTTAAGTTAGTCCCATTCTGGCAGCGGATACTGAAATGTCACCCAGTGAAATAGTGCTTATGTAAAGTGTGAAATAATCTGCTCAAAGTGTGCTCTATTCCTAAGACTCCAACAGATATTAAAAGTATTGCATGTATTTATAAAACACATAAATCAGTACCCTAGCCATCTGTTATTACCAAATCCACAATTCACGCATTAAACCATGCATCTTGGGGAAATATATGCCTGTTGTTATCTGCTTTTCTACAAGTCAGATTCTAATAAACATTAAATATTTCTGCATGAACACATGCCCCATATTTGCCATATTAGCATTATCCTGCCTTCACTGTATATCACAGGGCGTCTGAGAGAAGTGTCAGCACAATGGTAATGTGATGTTATACTTGTGAAGGATTTGAGAGCTGCTGGCATCACATTCAAATCACTGCTTATGATTTATGTGTTAGTGTTTGAGATTGAATCAGTGGCTATTAGTGTGAATTGTGCAGTTATTTCTGGGAAAGTAATATTTATGTTATGTTACATTTCTACCAAGATTTGTCGCACTTCTAAGTGAAAATAAGTTCTGCATTTATAATATGGCAATAATATAAATAATAAATAAAGTGTCCTGTGCAGTTTTTTAAACGCATGCCATTTTTCCAATATTTTCCAATACGTTTATAAACAAAATATTGTGAACAAATAATACATAGAAATGGTGCATTAAGAATTTAAAGAATTGTAGGGACCATGACCCTGAACTGGATAAATGGTTACAGATAATGAATGAATGAATGAGAATTGTTGGGATTATCCTGTGTTACATTTCCTAAATAAAAAAAAACCTAATATTTTGCTCATTATACAGTTTGTTTCTCATATTGTTTCTCATTATACAATGTTCTTTAATACATTTTTAACACAGCCACAGCACCAGCTGAACATATCTGTAGTGCTGACCCACATTATTTGTCTTTAAATCTGAAAGGGTTAAACCAGTAAATCAAAGTGCGCAGTCCGAGCTGTGTGTGTTACCTGAGAGCCGTGTGGGTGATATCAGATTCAGTGCAGGTTCAGTGCAGGTGTGTGTTGTTATCCGTTAAGCAGTCCATCTCTGACATTACTTTGATTCTGCACATTTGCAGCATGTGTGTGTGTGTGTGTGTGTGTGTGTGTGTGCGTGTGCTCTAACCTCAGCGGTGCAGTGTGAGCGGCGAGGGGCCACTTCTCACCTACGCTTCCACACAGGCACATCACGCTGCGGTTTCAGACCCCTTATGAAAATAGACCCCATTTCTCACTCACACTGCTGTCACTTTAGAAAAGTCATGACTTCAGGGGGATTTTGGTCTGTAACAGCTCTGTGAAACTGGAAGAGGGAACATGTTCTGAAGGTTTTTAAGGTTTCACATGTTGTCAGTAATAAACAAGTCACATTTTACAGTGTTATTTAATTCAGCATTTCAAAATTAAGATGAAAAAAACCTACATAAGCTGCCTGTTAATTTTAACAGATTGTATACACAAAACCATTTTTTTAATGCAAAAAACATCAAAGACTCTACTGCGCCTAAAGAAGTACGTACATCGCACTGACGCTAAGAAAATTATATGATGACAAATTAAAGGAAGCTGGTTTAAAGTGTTTTAAGGAATAAATCTGTAACTCTACCACTCTCTTCTTTTCTTTCTGAATTATTTTGATATAAAATAAAACCCTGAAGCTTCAGAATGTTCCCTTGTAATGTATTTAGGTTCATATTATTAGCATATTATACAATTTATTGGACGTTTTATGTTTTTGATACTGGTATATGAATTAGAAGAATCAGAATTACAATCACTTTTTATAATACAGCCACTGTGCTTGCACACAGGAATATATTCTCCATATTTAAGCCAATCCGTGCAGTGAAACACATATTTACACACACTAGTGAACACTACGGGTTAATGAGCACACATGGCTGGAGCAGTGGGCAGCTCTAGCCTCGGCTCCCGGGGACCTGCAGTCATGACCTGCCTACCAGGCCATGGCTGGCCCCATATATGTGTGTGTGTGTGTGTGTGTGTGTGTGTGTGTTTTTAAGGTTAAAATTGGTGTTATACAAGATTTTGCTTTCTATGATTTCATTAAAAGTGTGTTGTGTGTATATTATAAATAATTCAAAATATTTTGAAGTTACAAATATTTTATTGATCTTTAGAACTTTCTTGAGCAGATCATTCTCTTACATTTCTAATTTTTTTAAGAAGAACAGGTCAAAAATATCTGCCAGTTATTTAAGACATTTTCCCCCGAGACAAAGGATCAAAACAAGCAAAAAACTGCAGAAATATGTTGGAAATATTTAATAATATTTCAACAATCTCATAATGAAACATATTAGATATATTCACAAGTTCTAAAATGACTTAGTAAGTTATAATTTTCGCAGTCCACATGACCTAAAGAATCACAGTTTACAGTGAATGTCTCTGAGCATGCATAACAAAAAATCAGATAGTGTTTCAGTCACAGCTGAGGTTGTGGGATCCGTCACTGCCTTGTGTCACTGTCTGTGAAGAGTGTGGTGTGTTCTCTCTGTATCTGCGTGGGTTTCCTCCGGGTGACTGTCTGTGAGGAGTGTGGTGTGTTCTCTCTGTGTCTGCGTGGGTTTCCTCCGGGTGACTGTCTGTGAGGAGTGTGGTGTGTTCTCCCTGTGTCCACATGGGTTTCCTCCAGGTGACTGTCTGTGAGGAGTGTGGTGTGTTCTCTCTGTGTCTGTGTGGGTTTCCTCCGGGTGACTGTCTGTGAGGAGTGTGGTGTGTTCTCCCTGTGTCTGTGTGGGTTTCCTCCGGGTGACTGTCTGTGAGGAGTGTGGTGTGTTCTCTCTGTGTCTGCGTGGGTTTCCTCCGGGTGACTGTCTGTGAGGAGTGTGGTGTGTTCTCCCTGTGTCTGTGTGGGTTTCCTCCGGGTGACTGTCTGTGAGGAGTGTGGTGTGTTCTCTCTGTGTCTGCGCGGGTTTCCTCCGGGTGACTGTCTGTGAGGAGTGTGGTGTGTTCTCCCTGTGTCTGCGTGGGTTTCCTCTCATAGTCCCAACAAGTGTTAACAGTGTCAGCTCAGTCCCTCAGTGGCCACAGACAAACCAAATATTAATGAAAATGCTTCAGAAGTGTCCTGTCTTTCTGCTCAGTCCTGATGAGGTCGACGCTTGCATACTGAAGTTCCTGTAAACAAAAAATTCAACAAGTAACCCATTGTTCACTGATGTATAGCCTTTATTTATGCAACGGCTTGCAGACATCCCTTTTTTTTCCTCTATAGGTTTCCTCCCACAGTACTAAAACACACGTTGGTAGGTGGATTGGTGACTCAAAAGTGTCCGTAGGTGTGAGTGAATGTGTGAGTGTGTGTCGCCTTGTGAAGGACTAAAGGACTGGCGCCCCCTCCAGGGTGTGTTCCTGCCTTGCACCCAATGATTCCAGGTAGGCTCTGGACCCACCGCGAACCTGAACTGGATAAGTGCTTACAGACTATGAATGAATGAATGAATTTTTCTATATAGCATGAAATGAAATGGAGCAGATGCACATGAACCTAATGGCACCATGCCCAATGCTAAGCAAGGCTGTAGAGCAAAGGAGTTGTGTTCTCAGTACTCAGTAGTGATGACCACTATATATATATATATTTGTCATGTGTGGTTTGTCCATCGTACCATTATACAGGATTCCTCCACATTCTGCCTCCTTCGTTTACCTGAGAACAAGAACCAAATGCAATGTCTTCAATCTCTGACAGGACTACTCTCACAGCTTTACTGTAACTTAGTTGTAAATTAGTTTAATCATTCTGACAATGGCACAAATCTAACATGTCTGCTGTAATTCGATAATTAAGAACGTCACCCAGTTTATTGCTAGTGCCACCTGTTAGTTCAGAAAAACCTCTTCCAAAACATGAAGCTCTAACTGCTACTAACATCACTGGAGCTCACCACACTTGGAGGGGAGACTAACTGCACAGGTCTGTTATGTAAACTCACAGACATCCGCTTTGTCTATCACTGTGTTGAAGGAAGGAAGAGGATCATTCTAGACACCCAGAGAGTGAGACACATATATCCTCTCTTGTATTCTTGGTTACAGATGTCTGTGGCATCACTAGGGACTGAAATCCTGATGATAGGGACAGTGCTTAGAGATTTGAATCACACCAACGATATAAAGTAGGTATGTCATGGTGAAACTGTTAACAGTGTACAAATGCAATAAAAGTTGGAAACACAGTTAACACATTTTTATATGGTCCATGTGAAACATCCATAGTAGGATTCTCACTGAATCCCAGCCGATACCAGAGGAGTGAACCTCCCCTTGGCGAGATGGCCCTCGTCTGTGTAAAAGGTGTAACGGGGGGTGAGCAAGTGACCAGAGACTTACTGAATGTAAACGAAACAAATGCATGAGATTCAATGAACGTGACTTTACCAAAAATGTTTAATTATAAAGATTTTAAATGTTTACATTGTACAACACCTTCTACAGTGATTAGGGAAATACTCAGAGGTGGGGCTTCTGCTTCTGTTTATTATTCTCCTGAAATCCCTTGTTGTGACTTTACCTTGGCTGAGAAGGGCAAAACAAATTTTTAATTTACAAATTAAAAACACATTTACAAGCTGTGAAACAAATTCACCAGCCCAAAACACTTTTACAAATGAAAATCAGACGGAAAGAGTGGGTGCAATACACAGGAAGTGCTGCTGACCTTTGTCAGTCAAACTGCTTTGCAGGGAAGAAGTGAATGGAGTTTGAGAGGGTAATTTCAAACCATGTTTTGTCCATTTTTCTGGGAGTCATTTGTGGCATGCTTTAATTTTCATGTGGGAAGTCTTTAGAGTTTTTAAAAGAGAAGAAAGTAGAAGATGCACAGGCTATGTCTAAACCACCTGTAAATCTTAACGAAAGTAAGTGGACTGTAAACGCTAGCTATAGACAAGTAGAATTACTCTCCAAAACGCCATTCACTTCTTCCCCACAAAGCAGTTTGGCTGACAAACATCAGCAGCACTTCCTGTGTATTGTACCGACCCTTTCAGTCTGAATCACCATCTGTAAAAGTGTTTCGGATGTTTGTAAAAGTGTTTCATAGCTTGTAAATGTGTTTTTATATTTGTACATTAGTTTAGCCCTTCTCGGCCACCGTAGTGGCTTGATGTTAAAAATAAAACCAAGAAAAGGAGGTTTTACCATTCTGACGTCTGAAGTGAGCTTCATATCTATGAAGAAAATTCAGAAGTATTTTAACCATAAATACTAGAATGAGGAAGAACACTTGTGATAAACTCTTAAAACTGGCAATTCTTTGGTACTAATCCACGCAAACACCTCCATGTGTCGTGTGGCTCTGCAGAGCTGTGTATCCTGTGCACACTCATTGATCTCTGTGATTGCCATGATCATAAGACCCAAGCAATACCTGACCACCGAACTACACTGAAAACAGCATGGAGGAGTTTGCGAATTGTTTTTCAGACGTACAGCAAGATGTTGCCGCTTGTCATTCTCAACAAACCGTTCTCATCCTTCAGTTCTTTAAAGCAGGGCACGAGACTGCCTTCTTCACTGCTCATTTTTGCATGTTCTGATGTAGATGCTGTTGTAGTGCTCAGGTTACTTCAAAGTACTTTGGCTGGCTTCTATTCAGAACCTGAGTATTCTGCCTGCGCCATGATGCAGAGAGGTTTACAGGGATTTTCACAGACATACAAAGCAGCCTCTATTCTTATAAAATGAAACACAAACCTGAAAGTCACGCTGTCTCTCTTCACTGAAAGTATTTAAATCAAAAACAAAGGAAGTTAAAATTATTACCAAAGAGTTTCGCCAATTTAAAGCCAAATATTTTCAGTAGCTTTATATTTATGTTATACCTGAGCGTGAAAAAACAATAATAATGCAGGCCACTAGAATCAGAAGGAATGTCCCACCGAAGCCCAATAGCACAAACCATGTACAAATATCACTGGAACCTGGGAATAAAAGTGAATATTCAGTGGAAATTCTATTTTAAATATATTCCTCTCAATAGCATTGCTGTCGAGACAAAACCTGTCTTTTTTTTTGTTTAAATAGTGGCACCCCCGATAAACAAAACCTAAACATTTAGTAGAAATGAAAAAATATATATAAAAATGCATGTTGTAGCAAATGTGTGTGTGTGGGTGATACAACGACAGTGATGCAGTGAAGTGGAGGGGCACCAGTGTTAGCCTTGTACTAATCTTGAGCAGATGATGACGAATGAGGTATGCCTAAGCCTGGGGAGATGCTGTGAGGATATTTAGTCCCACGACCTGTTCACCCTCCTCCAGTGCTCGATTTTTAGACCCAGCGGACCTCAGTAACCCGACTCCTGACCTGGGGGAGTTTACACTTTAATCATTTTACACTTGCTGGAAGATAAGAAAGCTTCCCTTCCTGCAAAGTAATTTGGTAGAACTTTACAATATTGGTGCACAATTAAATATATATTAATACACCACTGTATCAGGAAATAATGGAGCATTACATATAATATCTGCTTATTTGTGGACCAATATTGTAAAGTGTTTTGATGTTTTAATAGGTTTTGTGCCGACAGTAATGACTTAGAGGAGTCATTTACTGTTGTTAATTTTGATTTCAGAAGTAATGACCGGCTACCACCTCTTTTCAGGGACTTGGAGAATGTTCTGCCGTCCAGTTCAACAACACACTCAACTTCATCCACTCCTCTCTCAGGGGTAAACGTGATATGAGCCCTGGTGAACTCTGAGGCTGAATCGTTGTCATCTGTCCAGCCAGATTCTGTCCAGCCAGTCACTTTTGACTGTTTTACAACCCAGTGAACGCTGACCTCCACAGGAGTGACCCCCATCACCACACACTGCAGAGAAAGGTCCTGATTGTCTCTCTCCTCTGAGACGTACAGTTCCACGGTGGGCTGGGAACTGGGCTCTGGGGTTGAGAGACATAATACAGTATGTTCACGTTACTATCATCAAATCAGTTCACAGACAGTTATCTGGGATTTATGTGTTCTATTCTATTTTTTATTATGTGCTGCATTTTTCTTTTTCTTACCCACAGTTAAACCTGATACTCCATTTACAGAACTGCCTCAGCTGGTGCTTCCTCCAAGTTACCTGAAGACAATCCACTACTTCTTATTAAACTGCTGCTAAGGCAATTCCAACAAACAGCTTAAGACCCCAGAGTAGAATGTAAACTGCCCAGATCTGCCACATCACCTGACAGAGGCCAATGCCGGCTAACTCATTGAGCAGAGAATTGGGGGAGAGGGGCCGTCCTACCCATTTAGACCTTAGACAGTGGGGCCAACTTTTCTCTCTAGGATTCCTGGCCTCAGATAACTGAGATATCACCTAGTCTCACACTGTCTGACTCTCTAGGGAGAGTATGCTGCCTTTTGCCAATTAACATGCCCAAGAACCACCTACTACTGCTGGAAAAGGAATTTAACTTGCACACAATAAGACCATTCACAGCTCTACTATTTTGGCATGACGTGTAGAAGAAGGTGATTCACTTTGGACCAGTACCAGAGCCAGTACAAAACGATACACAGAGGTGCGTATAGATTCGGCTTAACCTGGATTTCATTCATTCATTCACTGCCTGTTAGCTCTTATCAAGTTCAGGGTTGCATTTGGTCCAGAGACTACCCAGAATCATTAGGCGCAAGGCAGGAACACACCCTGAAGTGGATGCCAGTCCTTGGCATGGCCACACACACACACACACACACATATATTCACACCTATGGACAATCCTCACAGACAAACACCTGGAGTGGGGCTCAAACCCACAACACCAAGACTCTGGAGCTGTGTGACTGTGCCACTACCTCCTGCGCCACTGTGCTGCCCAATCACCTGGATTTGAACTAGTGATTTCCAGGTAACAGGGGCAGCACTTACTCCACTGCACCACCTGGGAGTCCCCATGTCAACTTATTAACTTTGCTTTGAAAACCTCTTGGGATGAGAATCTGGACTGGACTTGAGCAGCTACGTGGGCAGAATTCACAAGGAGTTCTTATTGGCAATGTTTTTCTATGCTAAACCTTTAAAAACCGTGGGGACAACATCAGCCTTTCAGAAACTGGTGGGGACATGTCCCCTGCATCCCCAATGTCCACAATGTATACTAAGCCTATGTTAGAAGATCATTTAATTCAAAATGTTAAAATGTCAGGTTTATTCACAATGTACTGTAAAATTATTAATTTATAGAAAAGCCAGACTTTGCCTGCTTGTTTCTTTTTGACTGTGTCCTATTTTCTCATGCCTTGAACTCCTTGAGCTCACTGTGTGTATTTCTAAATAAACATTCGAGCATTTTTCAGCCTAGTCTTCATGCCATTGGCAGTATCAGCTCATTGACTTGAATAGAGTTACAGGAGCTTTCCTGTGCTTTTTCTAATTACAGAGGAGTGAGTATCTACACTCACTGTCCGTTCTCCTATTGTTCTACAACTACAGACCACAGTCCATCTGTTTATTTTTATGAAAAATAGTTTATATTTTATATTACTGCTCAGACAGCAATAGTATAAGAGCATGGACAAACTTTGTGGAGTGCAGCTGTGTGATAGTAATAGTATATCACTGACTGCAAGAACTTGGCCCATCTTTATGATGCAGAATGCACTAATAGATAGAAACTGACCTTTCACGATGAGTCTGGAGCCATTGCCAGTGTATAAAATAATGCTGTGAGCAGCACTGCAGTAGTATATGCCGGAATCTTCCCCAGTGGTGTTGTAGATGATCCCCAGACACAGTCCCTTTTTCTCCCCTGGACCATTAATAACGACACTGCTTTGTTTCAGCTCTTTGGTTCTTGGATGCAGCTTATACCATGAGACATGTTCACAAAGTGCCATAATATCCACCAGGTTACACTTCAGTACAGCTCTTTCACCAGCAAGAACCTTCACTACAGCGGGAGACTGGACGATGGATGGACACACAGCTGGAAAACACATTCACACTTTAGGGAAACATAAATAATACAACAAACACAAAACTCACATAATATCAATCTATCTATGAATCTACTGTTGTGTGCAGCAATTCCATACAAAGGGAACTGAAAATCACTGCATGATTTCTAATAATTTGCAATGTTCATAATAAATATAAAAGATAAACTCTCCCAAATCTGTTGCATTCAGCGGATTAACAGTAACTGTGCTTTAACATGAGCAGAGACTACATTCAATTATTTTGCCTTGTTTCCAGATAAACATAGTTTATAACATTAGCTGGATTAATAATGTCTAACTGTTGCACACGGATGAACGTCTTCTAATATTTCCATCACACTAAATAATACTCCACAGATCTAGATTACCTAGGAGGAGGAATCTACTTACATTTAAAAGTGAACAGACAGAACAAGAGGAGTCTTGGAGACATGTCGAAAGAGATTTAAAGCTTTAAAGGAGACTTTCATCATCTCAACAAAAGCCACGCGTCCTTCAGCCCACAGAAACACACCCTGGTAAAGGTGATGACTATTGAGCAGGATACTTTGGACGACACAGGAAACAGAACACTACTTTATACGGCAGAACGGACCGCAATAAACCACAGTACGAAGGGTAACCAACACTTCACACAGTGGACTGTTATGATGATAATAATAGTACAGCAGCTGCACAAAATAAAAGAGGAAATTGATTATTTCTGATTGATTTTCCTAAATACACTGCATACACTGAGATGGTTGTGTTCTCAAAAATGGATTTATTAACCTCTACTTATCACCATATTGGTTGAAATGATATACTACAAACTGCAGTACAAGACTGTCATTTTTCCATCACATACAGTTTCAATGCTGGTGTAAAGATAAGCGCACACTGAAGCGGGACACTCGTACAAACTTTCAGCCAGTGTGGGTTTAATACTTCATACTTTACAGCATATTACTTAGATGACAGATTTTACAGAGGACATCACAGCAGAATACATTTCAGTCTGTTTTAAGACTATTCAATTTTTGATATGATTGATTTCCTGTTAATATTTCAGTATCTACAATGGGTTTCAGAATCTACTATAAATAGTTCAGTATGTTCTTTGAATCATTCCTACTATTAATTATATGGTATCTTTTAATTATGCATGAATAATTAAACTTATGAATAAGTTGGTGCCTGCTTTGTATTATTCAGTATTTACTATTAAATATTCAGTATCTGATATGAATTATTCAGTATCTTGTATGAATGATTCAGTATTTACTATTAATTATTCAGTATCTGATATTAATTATTTAGTATCTATTATGAATGATTCAGTGTTTACTATTAATAATTCAGTATCTGATATGAATGATTCAGTATTTACTATTAATTATTCAGTATCTGGTATGAATTATACAGTATCTATTACGAATGATTCAGTATTTACTATCTAATATTCAGTATTTGCTTTGAATTATTCTGTATCTAATGTGAAATATTCAGTATCTATTCTGAATTATTTGGAATCTGTTTTGAATTTCTCAGTGTCTATCTAATAAGAAACATTCACCATCCAGTTATAAATCTTTAACCATTAAGCAAGAATTTAATGAGCAGTAGACCGTGGTTGGTTTAGAAGGGTATAACACTTGACACAATATATGAAAGTATAACTCAGGTCTAACGTTGGTAACCTCTTCCTCTGAGCAGGGAGGCCACACAAACTGGTTTTACAGAAGTATCCATGAGTGCAGAACTGAGGCAGGTGTTTATTTCGCCTGTTTGTCTATTTTCCTTTGATGTAAACCACAGGGAGGTGGTGAAGAAAAAAGAAGGCGAGAAGAGGCAGATGACCTGCAACCCTGCCCTTCTTTATGGTAAAAGCGACGTGACATTTTCAGCTGTGGCTAAATTGAACTCCTGGTGCTATACAGACTTTTATGCACATAACAAAATCCCCAGTTGTTGAGACGTCAACTTTCTGACACCTACAGTGATCTTAAATGTACACTGCACTGTAGCAGTGATTCCGCTTTTTAACTTTATAAAAAGAAAGATAAGAAGTTGATTGAACTTATCAGTAGAATTATTTACATCTTGTTAATTTATTAAAACCCTTGGAAAACAGACAGCACACTTTATGAAATTAAACACAAAAGACAAAAAATAATAATTTATAGAATTTACTGCTACATCCTGGATTTCAACAAACTGTAAAATGAGTCAATATTTTAAATTCAAAATCTGTGTTGTGGGATTGTCTTGAAATTTGAGCCTTCCTAATAGTAGTTTTACATTATGTTGACTTCTTATTTGCACTTGAAATGTTTAAGAAAACCATGCAACTTCCTTTAGTACATTTAAAAGTACAAGTATTTTTCACAGTGTGTAGGTGTTAAGTCAATACTCAGGGCTTCATTGTGGAGGAAGAGGAAAATATAAACCCGTGTAATTCTGCTTAACCTGTAAAGGAGGGTCAACACTGGTCTTTATTACAGGAAACAAATGTCCATTTCAGGCTAAAGTAACCTTTACAATCACATCTATAAACGAATACTAAATTAATTCATGGTGGACACTGAATAAATGAACAGCAGATACTGAATAATTAATACTAAATACTGAATTAATGTATAGTGGATACTGTATAATTCATATTAATACTTAATATATTAGTAGTGGATACTGAATAATTCCTTGTGAATACTAAATAAAATATAGAGGAAACTGAATTAGTCAATTCATACTGAAAAATGAATAAACCAGTAGAAGGTACTAAATAATTAAAAAAGAATAATGAGTAAACTCATAGTAGATACTGAATAATTCTCAGTACATACTGAATCATTTATAGCAGATATTGAACATTGAATATGTCATTGCTCTGGCTGTAAAATGACGCTATAAATACAAAAGGCCTTAAATTCTCTCTCATAGAATAATCTTATATATCTCTCCCATTCACTCCACTGTGCTGTTTGTGAACTGCAGTCAGGGGAAACAAAACAGTCAAGCAATAACTAACAACAAAACGCACAGACAGACTTCACACATTCAGCTAAGACTGTAGACCACACGGCCGAGTGACTCCTGCCTGCGCCACCTTGTCTACATCTTTGATTCGGGTCTGTATGTCCCCTGACCTTTCAGCTAACTGAGGCATTATGATTTATTACACAAGCTGTATACACTTAAATGCTTTGTAAAAGAAAACACAGACAAAAAATACCCTGACGGACAAATACATGAACAGCTTGCTCTGACTTGCTCTGAAAAGCCATTTGAGAGACTGGATGGGAGCATAAACATTAATTTTTTATAATTCTTCTGTCTGTAGATTTTATTGTTTCTTCTGCAAAAGATACATAGTTATAAAAATACCTTAAATTACTGTATGCATGCAATGTAATGCATGTATTTTTATGAAGAAAAAAAACCCTAAAAAACCCCAAACATATAGCTTTTGGTTTTCTTGGAGCAATAGATATTTGTAAGTGTTATTAAACAAATGGATATAAAACTGAAATACTACATATTATATTACGTTTTTATATATTATATACAAAACTACATAAATATATATATATAAAAAAAGAGGAGCAAAAAGCACAAAGTACAGCAAGCTAAGTACTAGCATAACTAGCTCTGCGCTAGCTGAACAAATGTAGAGTTAAAAACATAAACAAATTCAGTCGAAGTCATTACAATATTAGCTTTGTTACTACAGTGGAATATAAAATTAAAAATGATTTGAATCTGTTAATTGCCACGGACTAACCTTATCCTCTCAATACGAGTGAGTCCACCTCCGTTTCATACACTGGGGATGAGTTGGAGTGGTGAGATCCAAAACTAATCAATTTACAATTTAACAAAATAAATAAATAAATAAAAATAAAAAGTAATTATAATAAATAAAGTGCTACTCCTGATCTAGTTCAAACCAAAGAAGAGATTAAGGTTAATAAAAGGACATGGATATAGCATTTAGAAGAACATTGCACTAATGATAACCCAGTAAACAAGGAACGTCCCTGGCAGTGGCGGATGCTGGTTTTTCAAGGAGGGGAAGCTCAATTTCAGCCTACATCATAAAATGTGTCGGTTTATTTATACATAAATTCTACCCTCCGTTCCTTTTAAAGAAAATGCTCTGTGACCCTGTCGTACCAACAAGGCGTCTTTTCCAGGGACTTGACTAGTGTCCTCTCAATGGCCAGCAGAGCTAGGCTGCTTAAACGGCCTTGGCCCATGTGAAGTGTGTCCGCCTGTGCTCCCACGGATCTTTACACCAAAGGATCGCTGATTCGCTCATTTCGCTGTCAATCAAAAAGGGATTCAGCCTTAGACAGATCATCCAATCATCATGCAGAAGCTGAGCGTCCGGGCCAGTCAAGGACAGCCCACTGCCCCATAGACCCCCAGAGACGCTGAGCGTTCGATGGGCGGGACAAAGCCCAGCATTTATCCAATGACTCGTCTCGTTTCGCTGCACTTCGCTGCTTTGCTATTGAACTCTGTGGACGCTCAGCGTACACACTGTTTAAAGCACTGTGAAGCTGCAGGAATGATTGAGAGGAAAGCCTTGTCTTTACCAGTGATAAGAAGCTGATTCTGAACAAAAGTTGAGCGCGTTGTAGTGCATATTTATTCAATGACATGTACACACAACAGTATATATTTGATCACTTATTTTTTGACATTTTAGGGGAAGCTGAGCTTCCCTTGCAGTCTTAGAGCAATGGCCACTGGTCCCTGGACGTTCAAAATAGGTCTAAAAGTAGTCTGTCCGTCAAGGACATATTTTAAACGTCAATGGACGTCCAAAATCCATCTTAATAAGTTAGTTAAGTGGTGACCAATCGATAACGTCAGTGGACATCCCAAATGCGTTTTATACAAGTAATTTATTTCAGGACCAATTAATAACGTCAATGGACGTCCAAAATACATCTAATAGTCGTCTTTTCAATGTCTGTGTTTGGACGTCTTTTCAACTTTCATTTTCAACCTTAAGAGAACGTTGATTAGACGGCAGTCATTACGTTGTTTCAACGTTGAATCAACGGCTAAATGTTTACTGGGAATATTGAACCATTTAAAATAATAAATGGTGCATTGTTAAATTAACTGTTTCTACAGTGACTCAGCAGATTGGCCTCATACAGTGCATCTACATCTGGGTTTTTTTTTTTTTTTTTTAAACATAGAATTAAATTGTGCTTAAATAGATTTAAATTTATGTCCATTTGGAACCACAAATTTGTATTAAATAGCTAGTGATGTGTAATTTAAATTATATTTTGTTAAACTAAAAATATACAGTGTACTTTCCATAATTTATTTTTGCCACTGTTCTAATATAATTGTGCTTACATTTTTAATAAGCAATAAATTACACAAATAAAAATCATTAATTTAAAAAGTCACACAAAAAAAGCTATAGCAAATATATGTTGCCTGTACACTATTACAAATTACAATACATCAAATCAAATCAAATCAAATTTATTTATATAGCGCTTTTCACAACTGATGTTGTCACAAAGCAGCTTCACAGAATTCCAGTAAGACAAGATTTGACATGAAATGTAAAGACATACATGTAAATTAGAATTATATGACATACTACAGGGTGGGCCATTTATATGGATACACCTTAATAAAATGGGAATGGTTGGTGATATTAACTTCCTGTTTGTAGCACATTAGTATATGGGAGGGGGAACTTTTCAAGATGGGTGGTGACCATGACGGCCATTTTGAAATCGGCCATTTTGGATCGAACTTTTGTTTTTTCAATGGGAAGATTCCCGTTTTATTAAGGTGTATCCATATAAATGGCCCACTCTGTATATTAAGTGTAAATATATTATAACTGTATTAAAATAGTGACAAAAAAGACTAATATACTCAGTACATATTAACTGTAAATTAATATATTTTAATATGTAGATTAGTAGTACATTAGCACAATTTAACTATACTTTTTTTTTTTTACCTTTTTAACCTGTCCTTAAAGTGTTTAAGGCGTTCTTAAAATGAGCTGATCTTCAGTCTGCCTGCCTCTGATGCACCTGTACCACCTGCTAGTATCATGTGCAGATGTGTGGAGTTGGGAGTATGGCCCAGAGAGAGAAACCTGTAACACCTTCCAGAGAGCGGGAGATTGACCAGGGGGTGACCAGGATGGGGTTTTCTGACTGTGTTAGAGGAACTTGATCAGTGCTCTTCATTTTAGCAGAAATGGGATGAGCAGGTACCCACCAATTTACAGAATTATTATACATCTGTGAAATTAAAGTGACATGTGTGCCATCTAGTGTTGATTACAGGAAGGAGGAATATAAGCCACTGTGTTTATACCTAAATAAAGCAGTGGAATAATTAACTAATTAATATCCATTGCTAGTATTATTTGTAGCCTCTAATAATACACAACCAGTTAAAATAGTTTTGGATTTGTTTTAAAGCTTCAGTGGTTTGAAATCAACAAAAATGTAAAAGAAGAAACAAACAAACAAATTAAAAACCCAAAAATGTTAGGACATATTTTAAACTACAAAACCAGTTTCTGGAAAAACTGGGAATTTTTAAAAATCTGGTCACTGTTGTCTGTCACTATGGTGTTTATAATGACACCATAGGAGGGACAGATCTGGACTGTGGCAGGGTCAATCAAGCACACACACTCTTTGTCTATGAATCCATGCTGTTGTACGTCCTGCAGAATGAGGCCTAGCACTGTCCTGCTGAAACATCCATGGACTTCCTGGAAAAGTTAATCCTTTTTAAGGGAACATATGTCTCTTCAAAATCCCAGTATACACCTCAACATCAATTATACCTTCACATATATTCAAGTCAAACACAGCATGTGCTCCGATGCCCCCTTCACTCCAGAATGTGTCAGAGGGTAGAGTTTATCACCTTTCAGTAGTAATAAGTCTCATGTCTCCTTTCGTCATAAGCACAAAGAACAACATGGACTCCTCTGACTATGGCACATGTTTCTATTGTCTCTCTTTGGATCTGAGCTGAGCTTGGGTCCACTGAGCTCTGGGTTTGGCACAAAGTGGTGGACCATGACCCACCCTTGCTCACAAAGCCTAGGACTTCAGTGGGTGTTCCTTTAAGATTCAGTCTTGAAGACCTCATCTGTTACCAGTTAAACTGCTATTGGCTGAATGCTCCAGAACAGTGGTTCTTGTATAACATGTTCAGTCTCATTTTGCCACACTTTTTTATTGCTTTGTGTGTGTGTGTGGATATATATATAAATATATATATATATCAGAGGCAATTGCTCTAAGACTGCAAGGGTAGCTCAGCTTCCCCTAAAATGTCAAAAAAATAAGTGATCAAATATATACTGTTGTGTGTACATGTCATTAGATAAAAATGGACTACAACGCGCTCAACTTTTGTTCAGAATCAGCTTCTTATCACTGGTAAAGACACGGCTTTCCTCTCAATCATTCCCACAGCTTCACAGTGCTTTGTACAGTGTAGACGCTGAGCGTCCACAGAGTTCAATAGCGAAGCAGCGAAGGGCGGCGAAACAAGACAGCGAAATGAGCAAATCAGCGATCCTTTGGTGTAAAGATCCGTGGGAGCATTACATTTTCATTCTGTTCTGAGTTGAACCGGAGACTTTCCGAAACCTCTTAGCGAGATTTTCTTTGTTAAAAACGACTAGTGACAAATTGAGCTTCTATTTCTGGTGGGTTTTTTGTAGCTGCTTGTGTTTGGAGACTGACTTCTATCACTCTTTCTGACTTCTATCGCAGTTTCTGTCCAGCGGGTGCTGCTGAGCCCCTCCACCGTCACAAAGCACTCACAGGCGGACACACTTCACATGGGCCAAGGCCGTTTAAGCAGCCTAGCTCTGCTGGCCATTGGCCATTGTACCTTGTTGGTACGACAGGGGCACAGATCATTTTCTTAAAAAGGAACGGAGGGTAGAATTTACGTATAAATAAACTGACACATTTTATGATGTAGGCCGAAATTGAGCTTCCCCTCCTTGATAGACCAGCATCCGCCCCCGATTTATATATATATATATACATATTTATTTGTGAACTGTGAATTCAAAAGTGCAGAAGTGTGTTCACTTATTTCTATTAATAAAATCATCGGGCTAAATTGAGAGAATCCCGAATTGTGTTATACCCTCCAGGTCTGTTGTGTCCAGCACGGTGCTGTTGTCCTGCCCGACCCCCAGATGGCGCCAAAATGACGTTTAAACTCAACGACGGTTAAACGGCGAGAACAGCGGAGAATAGCGTTTGCACAAAGAAGATCAGAGCTGCTCATAGATCCGCAGGAGACCTGCAGGAAAACTGCAGAAAGCGGGGTTAAACCACACTCGAGAGGACGGGGACATGCTTAAATCTGCTGTTACTTCACAGAGAATTAAAAACAAGCGCATTCTGACTCGGTTTACTGCGTTTAAACATAGTTTTCGACCAAACTGTGCTGTTGCTTTGAGAAAACAACGGCAGAATAGAGTTGCAGCTTTAAGCCCAGTCCCCTCTCGGACATGTAGCTAAGTATTTTCCTCATTAAACGACCATCTAGTGTTTAAATTGCCACAGATTTAACGTGTTTATTGAACTTAATACTGGTTTTATTTGCGTTGGAAATGCACCAGGCTGTTTTTTTCTGTGTGTGGATTTTTAAATGTTGTTCTAAGTTGTAACTTTGTGAATGCAGTGATTTCTTAATCTGCGATATTAAAAGTAACCACATCTTTAAAACCTTCCAACCAGCTATTATTTTTAACACATGGTCAGACGAAACATTGAAAAGTAATGTATAGCTGTACGAGAAATTCAGCAGGTCTTAGTTTTATGATCTTGCACTTTTTTCTTTCTCTTTTTCATGGTCAAATGTATCATTCTGTAAGTGTAAATAGGAGTATTTGAGCTTCATAATGTACTAAATTCTAAATAGATACGGGCAAATCAGTTACAAATCTCTTAAACACAGTTGAAATGAATATGAAAAGCGCTGGAAAAGCACATGTTTTACTCTGTTTTGCGTTTGTGAATCATTAAAAACGGTTTTCCAGGTTGAACCTGAGGTTAAGTTGTATTTAATCTAAGTTTTACAACGTCGAAAATCCATAGGTGTGATCTGGCCAGAAGAGCTCTTGCTTGTGCCATTGCATTGCATATCTGAAAAACTGTGAATAAGGCTTTGAAGCACAGTAAGCTGATACAGCTCTAACATACAGTGTGCAGTAATTAGAGATTGTCATTGTAATTATATTATTGAAAAAATATATAAAATTTGATCCCTTTCTGCTCACTTGTGTATAGCAACTTCCCCTCCTCACTCTACCACTAACAGTCTTCCTTTTAGAAATTCACGAGTGAACTTGAACACCATACAGACTAGCATTTATCCTTAAGGTACTCAGTACAGGTGAATTTTAATTCAGATTAATTTTAAAGGGATTAACGAGATTAATCCTAATTAAATAGAATTAAAGTACACCTCACAGTTAGGCACAGGTAACACGGCAGAAGGGACCTCTCCCTCTGATGTATATGGAGATAGCATGTGGAATGAGGCATTCTCTGTCCTGACCAGCCTCACCAGTGATGTGATACCTGGACTCACAGAAATAGTGCAGAAAGCCTCACAGGTTAGTCGTGAACACATGGTGGCCAAGTGGGTAGATGACCACTTAACAGACATACTCAAGTGCAAGCCCCTAACTGAGGCATTAGGTCAAATAGCCATCCTAGCTGTAGTACAGCTCAGGGCCCGTGAACGTGAACTTGATGTATCACGGCGACAGCGGGCAAAGGTGGAGGCAGAATTAAGTCAGCTTCAGCAAGAAATGGCTGAAGGGAACACCCTGCAACAAGTCACTCCTAATGTGCCACCTAGTGCCGCTAGCGAAAGACAGGACCAGCAGTAAGACAGTGAGGATCAGGAACCAGACACAGGGACCATAACCTTTAGAGCTGCTACAGCACCTTCTCTGGTATCAACAGGTTTGTGCCTGCCCCTGTATCCCCTGTCAGCCGTCCATTCCAACGCCCTGCTAAGCCCAGATCACTGCAACCCAGTGCCTGGCCCCCTCAGACTCTACACTCTCCCGGTCCCTCATACAAGGACCTGGACACAATTGCATGCAATATAACATGCTTTGATCCCAAACCAGATGATTCTAATGATATCTTTTCTTATCTGAAACATGCTGATTTCTATCTACAACTGTTCCCTGGAATCACAGTAGATAAATTTTATGTGATTGAACTGACCTCTAGCTGAGACATTAGTAAGTTCATTGAACGCCAGCCAGAGTATATGAATGCACGATATGAAGAGCTTTGCCAAGCATTGGAGGAAGAATTCTCCAATTACCCGTCACAGACAGAATTGGCCGCTGCTTTGAATGTAAAACAGCAACGCCAGGAATCCCCTCAGCAGTATTATAACAGACTCAGGCAGGCATATTTCAGACCTAGAAATGACTCCAGAATGGAGGAAGAGTTAAATTTTAAATCATTATTTATCCAAAACCTCCACCCCCACACTAGTCATCAGCTGGGAGTCCCATCTTGCCCTCGCACCCTGTCTAGCAGACAGTTGCGTGACTTGAATTAGCTAGAGGTTTCCTAAAATCCCAACAAAATGCAAATAAATGGCCTGAAGTACCCCTAGTCTTAAATGTCAACTCCAACTCTCCACCTTTACAGTTGGAGGGTGCTACCCATGCCGATCCACCAAGATCCGCCCTGGACCCTTCCCCAACTCTGTGGTCCAGGGAGGGAAATCTCCTCTTCCCTCTACACCACTACAAACGCTACCCTCCTCGCAGGCCAAACAGAAATCGAGGCAAAGATTTCTGGAACCCTCAGGACAGGTCTGGGTATGGTCGTGACTATTACCCTGCAGAAAACCGCGGTGCGGGCCGTGGAAAACCAGCATATCCCCATAAGGGATATGAGTGCACAGCTCAGAACCAGCCTTCTGATTCTACTAAAGAAAAGAAGGAGAAATACTGGTATCAAAATAAAGAAAATCATGCCAAAGACAAGTCTAAAGGCAAGGAATCTAACTCTAAGGAGTTAAAGGAAATCTGCCGAATGCTTGCAATGATTTGAAAAGAGAAAAAGAAAAAACCTGACGTTCTCTCTATCACCTCTGTGCAATCTGACCTAGAGCCATCCTCTAAGAGAGTTATGTAGGAGAGGTGACAAGCGAAGCTACATTTTCTAGAGTACCGTGTGACCCAGACAAGCGCTGAAAACCAAATGGTACAGGGGGGTGACACACAAACACCCTCCAGTGCTGTCTTGGTTGTTCATTTAGATGGCAGAGAAGGTTTAACGGCAGATGACCCTTCGGTCATTGAAGGCAACACACCCGTCCAAAAATTCATGGGACACTTAACTGAAAAAGTGGTTGCACGTAAGTTCTATTTGTCCACCATTATGGAAGGAAGGTTAGTGCATGAGGCCCTGCTGGACACTGCATCAGATGTCACCCTAATGTCTTCCACCTTGTTCCACCAGGTTCGAGCCATTGCGTGGCGTGAAAATCGTGAGCTCCAAGACTGCTCTCTTAAAATTCAGCCGTACTCACATGCAGGCCTCACAACTCAATCTATGGTGCTAATACACTTAGCCATCGGACCGATGACTTTGGTGCATCCAGTTCACATTTCTCCTCTTGAAACAATTCCCTTCCTCATCGGCAAAGACCTCCTCAATTGATTCAAATCACTGATTGACTTCAAAAGGTAAAAAATCTGGGCACAAGTGCGTGAGCCTTGCCTATCTGCACCCCACACCACCAGGAAGCTCAGAGTTGCCGCCTTGAAATCCGACCTGAATCTATAGAAGGTCCACCAAGTCGGCCCCCCCTACATTGAGGAGGAGGAAATTGAGCCCATGGTGGCCACACTAGAAACCACAGTCTCTTCTTGGCCTCCAAATGTCATGTTAGGCACCCTAATATATGTGGATGACATCCTCATGCATAACCACTCCCTACAGGCACACATTGATGAGATTGATCATGTTGTGGACCAGCTCACAACAGCAGGTGTGAAAATATCTCTCTCCAAATGTCAGTGGTGCAGAACAAAGGTGAATTATGTCAGTCTACTCATAAGCACTGATGGCGTTGAACAACAAGTGAGTCAAGTTCAAGGGGTAACAGACCTCGCAGCACCAACCAACCTTAAGGAACTTTTAAGGTAGTTTCTTAGGAGTATGCAACTACTCACGCCAGTTCATCGAAAACTATGCAGATCTAGCCTGTCCACTTTATGACCTACTAAAAAAGGATACCCAATTCACCTGGGGCGAACCCCAGGAACAAGCCATGCAGGCACTGAAATCAAAACTGTGCACGGCTCCATGCCTTGCCTATCCCAACAGTAGCAAAGAATTCTACCTAGAAGTGGGATTCTCTGACCACTGTCTCAGCTCTGGTCTGTATCAATTACATGACAAAGACAAACATGTCATAGCCTATGCTAGTAAAACTATGCTGGCTGCTGAACACAAATATAGTGACTGTGAAAAAGCACTACTAGCAACAGTGTGGGCAGTCAAACACTCCTCCAACTACCTAGGTGGTCAGAAGGTGAAACTCATCATCAGCCACTTACTTTTCTGAACAGCCAATGAATTCGAGAGGGTGTAGTAACTAACGCTCAAGTAGCCTCCTGGCTAATGGCTTTTCAAAGGTACGTTACGCACAAAAGTACAGAAGCCTTCTACGCACAGGCCTTGCCTCCTGCAGGCGATGCGAAGGAGACATTCCTTCCCAAGTGCCACAGACTCTGGAAACACTCGTACCTACCATGGCTAACCACCACTATTTCGACTCTAACACATACAAAGACCTTGTCACTGCATACGTAGATGGTTGTTTGTTCCGCCGAGAACACACACTAATGGCAGGGGTGGGCATTGTTGGAATAAACGGGTGGCCTCACGAACCCCTAATTTTCAAATTGGGTGCTCAGTCCTCCCAATATGCTGAAATAGCAGGAATTCTCATCACAATTCAGTCTGCGGTCCAGAAAAGCATAAAAATGTTGGTGAACTACACTGACTCCAACAATGCGTGCCTAAGCTTCCCATGCCACTTGAAACTGTGGAAAACCAACAACTACACCACATCAAACAAAAAGCCAGTCAAGCACAAAGAGCTTTTCGCGACGTGTGAACACTTGGTAGACACAGACCTGCAGATCTACTGGAAGAAAGTGAGAGGACACTCCCGAATCCCGGAAGATGACAAAGAATTCAATGACCAGGCAGATAGCTTAGCCAAACAAGGGGCCCGCGAAGGCACATCATGGACATTCGATCCCTCCTTTTATCCAAACCCACCCGACATTGATGTCCTAGCTATTACACTACACTAGCTATCTCGAACAGTAGCGACAGTGTCACCTGACAATGCTAAAAGTACTATTGTCTCCATTAATCCTGCTTTTTCTGACGCCGACTTAATTGCCCTCCAGGTTCTGGACCCATCCATTTCCAAAATGCTTATGCATGTCTCTGACCCATCTACGTGTCCCATCTCGGCTGAAGATCTTGACACCATACCAGGCCTTAAAGACCTATAGACCTATGCTGACAGAGCATCTCTCAATGGTCATCAAAGGCTTGCTTGTTCATGCCACTGACTCGCACACTCCACCTGCGTTCGTGGTTCCTCAGTGCCACAGGGGGGTGATGCTGATGCACGCCCATGACTCCCCATCTGCAGGACACAAAGGGGTCAGAGCAACACACCATGCGCTCCGGCAGGTGGCATATTCGCCCCACAAGGTAAATGATGTGACTGATTACATTAAAGGCTGTCTGGTATGTTGTCAATTTCAACCCTCAAATCCTCTTCATAGAGCCCCCTTGCAAAAGAAACGGTTATCATTCCCTTGGTCAAACCTCCAGATAGACTGGGTTGGACCACTCACCCAAACGGTGAGAGGTAACAAGTACTTCCTCACAGTCACGTGTGCATTCACTAAATAGGTAGAATGCCTCCCTGCACCAAATGACACAGTGCTAACCACTGCCTACTTACAGTGTCGACTCTGACAGAGGGACACATTTCACAGCAGAAGTCATGCAGCAACTCTAGCAGCTCTTAGGAGTAAAAGCCAGCCTTCACATTAGCTACCATCCTCAAAGCTCAGGTCAGGTAGAGCGAGTCAACAGAACTGTTGGCAGCATACTGAAAAAGTATGTAGCAGCAAACCAGCGAGACTGGGATGTCAAGCTACCCCTCGTACTGATGGCTATATGTGCGACACCACATGATGCGGTCAGGGTCTCACCCTTTGAGTTGATGACAGGGAGACAGATGACTCTGCCTCTACATCTGTTATATCAGCCAGGTGAAGCTAGCATAGCAGTAGCTTACACCTCAAAGCCACTTTTGCATTTGCCCAACAGAAGCTGGAAAAAAGTGCAGAAGGTCGCAAAGCGTACTATGATCACAAGGCATCCCATGACGAACTCCAAATAGGGGACAAGGTGTGGTACTACATCTTTGTCTAATCTGTTGGAAGGTTGCGAAAAATAGGGGGAATTTGGCCCACAAATTCCTACCCCGATGGTCAGGTCCCTATGAGATCACTGACAAACTGTCCCCCGTTGTGTACCAGATCAAAATCAACAAAGGTCAGGGCAGTGCCGATCTCAAATGGGCCCACCGCAACCAAATCAGGCCACACAAAACCCCCATGGGACCTGTAGGGGACACTAACGCTTGTGTTAGGTCATAAACAATAGAACCAAAGGCAAGAAGGGTGTTGGTTAACAACCAGCTACAGCCTTCTACTGCCAACCTTAAATCTTCTATCTCTCTTCCCCTCTTTCTCTCACTCTTCAGCAGCAACAAGCTTCTAGCCAGACTGAGGACACTCAGGGTGCAAGGTCCTAGTCCCTCGTCGTTAATTATTTTAGAATGTTTATCCTAGATATAAAACCTTTATCAGAAGGGGGGTATAGTGGAAATTTTTCTAAAAGTGACCCACCGTAATTACTCAAATCTAATCTCCCGGTAGGATGGCCCTGCTGCTCATTCTCCTGATCATTGGCTCCCTAGGAACCATCATACTCCCTGAAGTGATTGAACCGGGTCCTGACTCTGGAATAATACTGAAAGACCAGCCAGGATTGCTAATCACTAACTGTCACCTACATACCCAGAGAGTATTTGTACGGTTGAATCCCGCCGAAGCATGTAGGAAAAACCTACCAATACCCACCTGTAACGTCCCAAAAAACACAGAGAAACTCAAGGATCCAATTGCAGGAGTTTTATTTAAGGTTTGAATTAGGTGAGTCGTAGAGACATGAACGGTCCAGACGGGTTTATTCCAGTAAGCGTAGTCAAGGAAAGCGTGGGTCACACCGGGGAGACAGAGTCCAGAGATTATCCGAGGGGCTAGGCGAGAGACGGGTCCTGAGGGGGAAAACAGATGTCGAAACACCAGAAGGCAGAGAAGACAAATTGACAAGTGAGTTAATCTCATGATAGAGCAATACTTCGCAAGGAAGAGAGAGGAGGGAGGAAACTTAAAGGCTGCAAATGGGGTGTGGCTGATGTAGTGCAGGTGTAACTAATTAATACTCAGGAGAGTTGGAGCGCGAGTGGTTCATAACACCACCTTGCCAACTGGCCGGAATGGAGCTAGATGGACTGAGAAAGCTATCAGCCATGCAGAAGCTGATGTAACTCATATGCTCCACCAGCTACAAAAGTTTACCATAACACAATCAGAATTAAGTAGTTTTAATAAACGATCTAAACATTTCATAGGGGGATTGCTAATGGCAGCTGCAACTGTGGGATCACTACTGAGCCTTGTAACGTCCCCCGTCAACGCCGTCAACTTAGCCACTGTCAAACGTCAAGTAGGGGAATTGCAGCCTGAAATTCCAAACATTAAAACCCAATTAAACAAGCAGCAACAAAATCTGCAAACAATTGGGCAAACCCTACAAAGCACCGTCGTAGTATTCAAAGCTCACAGTGTTGCTTTGAACTAAACTCTCCAGACGGTTAACTCATTGCTTTCCATAGTAAAACTTGACCTTGCCCACATCCAGCTTGTGAATATGCTATTGTCTGATATGCTAAAAGAAATCAGCTCCTCTGTGGATAGCTTAGCCATGGGGAGGACTCCCCCTTACCTGGTTCCTCTAACCTTTGTACATAAGTTTCTGTCTACAGCAACTCGAGAAGTAGTCACTGATCTCCAGACCCACCTAGCTTATACCTTGGGTAGCGCCATCCCAATTTATGTCAATCCCCAAGACAGATAATTAGCATTCATCATTAACCTTCCCATAATGGCGCCTGAAAACATATACAATTTGAATGATGTCGTTAACATTGGGTTCTGGCAGGATTCTGCCTATGTTCGTGTAAAGACAACACCTCTTGTAGCATACCAAGATGATAACCCTGATCTATCTATACTAAGCGCGAATAGGATTTGTGGCCTTAAGCCTATGATGAGTAATACTCAGTACTAGGTAGTTGTCACACCTCGACGTTTGGTAACCAGTACCCAGGCTGAGATTGTTGGAAACCGTTGGTTGGTTAACAGTCCCTTTAGAGAGGCCCTGCTAACCTATGATCAACATGACACCTCAGAAAGGGTACCCCTTCCTAGCCAGACTTTCTGGGTAGACGTCCCCGTAAATGCTATCCTACATGTGAGAGACCTGGACCTGTATCATCTGAACCCTGGCCAATATGAGCGCGACATAGAAATTTCAGAATTCTTCTCCAAGCACACCATCGAGCTAGATGCCAAAACACTGACTCGCCTAGAATATGAGGGAACCCAAGTCATTGACCTAACCTCTATTGATAACTCCCTTAAAGAACTGTCGTCTCAACCCCTCTGGCCAGTACAGCCTGTCTGTCACACCTGTCTCTGTGGACGTCTTGCTTCCTCCTTCACTTCAGTCTGTGAATGACTCTGGGGACTTCAGTTCCCATGGTTCAACGGATGGTCACATGACTCCATCAACCCGCCCCAGGTCTCAACCACTTGGCACAGGCAGGGTTCCTACTGCTCGTCGTTCTGGGGGTCGTCCTGGGAGGAGTTCTTCTGTCCAGCCCCATGTTGACTCAAGTGGTTCAGAGGGCTTACCTGCTCGTTCCAGTGCGAGTCGTCCTGGTCGACCTCGTCCTCCGACTGCGCCGGACTCCTTGGGGGGGGTACTGTCACACCTGTCTCTGTGGACGTCTCACTTCCTCCTTCACTTCAGTCTGTGAATGACTCTGGGGACTTCAGTTCCCATGGTTCAATGGATGGTCACATGACTCCATCAACCAATGGGAACTCTTTCGTGCGCTCCGGGTCACCTGAGTTTTAACTTACAGCTGTTTTGTATTTATCATAATAATTCACGTACTATATAAACCCAGGCTGTTGCATCTGCGAATTGCGAAGTATTGCTAACCTTATGTTACTTACTGAGCGAACCTTGTTTCTGAAAGCCAACCCGTGTATGACCCTTGCTTACGTTCCACTTGACTCTGTGTTTTTGGTTCCGGACTGCTATTGTTTAGTATGTTGTGTTTTTGACCTCAGCCTGTACCTCACTATTCTTTGGATTGCCCCTTTTGCTGGGACTGCTTTCTCTTTACGGTGTGCTTTGCACGTGAACATCTCTGGAGTACATCGCTTCCTGCTAAAACCCAGCGAGCGTCTCTCTTGTTTACAAAGCCTGACACTGTCACCTATGCATGGTTCACTCCAGACACATTACTAGTTGCACTGGTAAGATTAGGATACCCTTTGACCTTTGGTATAGCTTGGTTCTATTTCAAACGCACTTGAGTCCTACAGAGCAGGTTAGAAACTTGGTCTGATAAAATGGTTAAGTTTGTTAGACACAAGAGAGCCCAGAGAAGTGGCCCCTCAAATTTTAGATATGAAGCCGAGGGCAATGTCAAAGAACCAGCTCTCAAAGTTGCATTTGAACAAGACCTACCCATAAGTAATTAGAATTCCTTCATTACACAAACAACCCCCCCACCCACCCACCCACACACACACACACACACAGTTTGTTGAAGATTGAAAGGCTATAAAACCCCCTTTTCTCTCGAGAGACTGGAGAGGCTCACACTGACACGGAGTGGTTCTCCCACGTTCATGATGTCCAGAAAGCACCAGTTAATCAACAATAACAAAACAGGACCTTGGGAACTGAGTCATAAAACTCACCACGTGAGGAGACCTTTGGTCTCGACCTTATCACAGCATCGGCAGATGTCTCTCAGGAATGAGATTGTGAATGAGATGTTGCCCCCAAGTGGACATTTGCGAAATCATATGCCACCAGAAGTATTCTCTCTCTATCCCTCTCTCTCTCTCTCTCTCACTCTTGAGTTACCTTGGACACTTATGATTTTCTGAATCCAGTTATGCATTGTCAAATATATTATTATCATTATTATTGTGGAATCATGTGACAATATACTATACTTGGGTGAATGTATACTAAACATGAATCAAGTAATGTGAATCAAGGTTTTATCTCGAAAACCAATTTCTTTCTCAATTTAAAAGAATGGTAATTAATTTCTAATAACTAGAATAGTTGGTGTAATTGCATCAGTATACTCAATGTTAAATTCAAGTATATGCGAGGTATGGATCCTAGAATGTTCTATTTTCGCCGAACCTTATGTAATTTTTATTTCTCTGGAAACTGGAGACGGTCACGTGTTCTTCCCAAACCCAGTAGCCAATCACAGAATGGCTACCTCCCAAGTGGGCGTAACGGCGCCACATAGAAAAACAGGAGTCACTCTGAAAAACAATCTCTTGCTTCTTTTTGCCTTCCTCTTTCGACTCCCTCTTTTTCCTCTCTGCAGCTGACGGAGCCGACTCCCAAGGAGACTCTGAAAAGAGACCAATCTTCCTGGGAAACGAACAAGGGACGCCTTGGGCCAGTTAGCATTGCTTAAAACAGTGATTGAGTCAGATAGAAACCTGTAGGACTAGCTCCGTCAGCGAGTCTCAACTTTTATGTTCGTCTTTTTTTTATTACCTGATCAAAGCCTTGTTTTAAGGCTGATCAAAGCAGGTGAACCCTATTTTAGGCCAGAGTACGGGCCACCGCTGAGATTAGTTGATAATTAGAATATTAACGGTAGATACTGACTTCAAGATGTAGCTTCTGAAAATTAGAGAAAGCAGAGGGCTTTTATTTTGACGCACCTTCCTCCCTGAAGAGTCCCACCAGGACAGCGAGTCAGCAGAAACTCTTCAACTGGCGTCACAACGCTCTGAGGGCGCCTTGAAGTGGCCTGCCCTGTAAAGTGACGACGCCGAGCTGGTCGACCTGCGTCACGTAAGCTCATAAAAATATAATTTTCAGAAGCTGATGTCTTAAGTCTCTTGATAAAGTTACATATTAATTAACTTCATTTAGCAACACATTTTAGTCACAAGTCATATAGCCTAGCCGATTATTAAGCCAGAAGATTGGCTTCACCTTTGTTGATCCCTGTTAGGATTTGATAATCATGCTATGTATCAAATAATTATTATTCCTTTTTAATAAAGTATTCTTTGATTTGAAATAATACTGTGTATGGAGTCTATTCATAAAGTCTGAAAATCCTGAAACTCACTCCCTAGTGTGAACAATTTCTGATAAGTTATTAATATTGTTGTTATCTAAATTCAGTAGTAATAATTCATTCATTCATTCATTATCTGTAACCGCTTATCCAATTCAGGGACGCGGTGGGTCCAGAGCCTACCAGGAATCATTGGGCACAAGGCAGGAATACACCCTGGAGGGGGCGCCAGTCCTTCACAGGGCAACACAGACACACACACACTCACAGTAATAATAATAATAATTATCAATTTATAATTGTTAATCACCATTAAGCAGAAATAATTATAATACTGTTACCACGCTTCAATCCCATACCTCTCTCTCTCTCTCTTTCAATCCCATACCCCTCTCTCAGATTCAGAAAGCTTTATTAGCATGACTGTGTATTTTTCAGTTTTGCTAAAGCATTATTACAGTAAAGATGATCAAAGAAACAGAAATTCCAACTACAATAGAACTACAGTTAATAACCATGTTTATAATAACATTCTTATTAACATTGATATTTTTGCTTACAATGTATCAAAGAAGTAAATTACCAGGGAACATGTGGGTTGGGGCTGGTTTCAGCAGGGTAGGGGTTTGGGGCGGGGTTCATTAGGGTAGGGGTTTGGGGCAGGGTTCAGTAGGGTAGGGGTTTGGGGCGGGGTTCAGTAGGGTAGGGGTTTGGGGGGTGTGGTTCAGTAGGGGAGGGGTTTTGGGGCGGGGTTCAGTAGGGTAGGGGTTTGGGGGTGTGGTTCAGTAGGGGAGGGCTTTTGGGGCGGGGTTCAGTAGGGTAGGGGTTTGTTGGTGTTACCCACTGTCTCTCAGGCAGTGACATGCTGTTACATATTTAGCGGCGAGCGCTGCAGTGTGTCCCTCGCCCAGAATTATTTGTAAGTTCTCCAGTTCTGTAAGTTATTCAAATTGTGGAATTATTTTAATGAATTTTTGTAAAAGTTTCACGTATGTTTTTAAATTTTTCACAGTGAAGAAAAAAGTGCAGTTCTGTTTCAGTCTCGTCTGTCGTACAGTGAACACACAGTCTCTGGTCTCTGGGACGCCAGGACTCTTTAAACCTGCCCGTTTCTACGGCCAGACTGTGGTCACTGAGTCTGTATCTGGTCAGGATCCGTCTCTGCTCTGTATCTCTGACAGACGAGAGATACTCTTCCAGTTTATACTTTGTTTTTAGAGTCATATAGCATTTTAATTTACTCTGATTGTAAATGTCTTTTTCCCAATGCTCCAGATAATCTCTCTGAGTGCTTTTGATGATGTGGTGAATGTTGAGTTTTGGTTGTAGAACAGTGCTGGTGCAAGGCTGGTGTTTGTTAGAAGATGTTAGAGGGTTAATAAGCCTCAGGACCAGCTGACTGAGGAAGCTCTTTTCAGGGTTCAGTTCTTGGCTCTGTAGTGCTTTAAAATGCAACATTTCTCCGGGACTTGCCTTCAAATGCATCCAGAAATTTAGAGCTCTTTTTTGTATATTTATGTAGGGTAGAAATTGGCCTAATTCTGCCCTGCACGTGTTAGTTGGGGTTTTCCTTTGGACATTAAGAACCAATCTACAGAATTCAGTGTGCAGGGCTTCTGTTGGATGCTTGTCCCATTTAGTGTAGCTGTGCTCACAAAGTGGACCCCACACCTCACTCCCGTACAGCACAATGGGCTGGATCACACTGTTGAATAATTTACACCAGACTGAGATGGGAATGTCAGTGTTGTAGAATTTCCTCCTGGTTGCGAACAGTGCTCTGCGAGCTTTGTCCTTTAGTGCATTCACTGCAGTATTGAAACTCCAGATGCTCCCAGATGCAGTAATTATCAGTCCAAGGTACGTGTACTGCATCATGTGCTCCAGGTTGGTGCTGCCCAGAGTGAACTGGTGCCTCTTTCTCTCTCTCTCTCTCTCTCTCTCTCTCTCTCTCTCTCTCTCTCTCTCTCTCTTTTACTCTTACCTCTTCTCCATCTCTCAATCCCATACACCCTCTCTCTCTCTCTCTCTGTCACGGATCACGGGGCGGACTGACAGAGGCGGACGCACTTGCTAACACAAATACTTTAATTTAACAAAAGAAACCACACGACATGAACAGGAAGCAAAACGAAAACGACTTAACTGGGAAATAACAAAGACTAGACTCGGGGTAGAAAGGAAACAAAACAACAAGACTTAGAAAACAAAACGACTGGAATAGGAGAGGGAAAGAGACAACACGACAGGAGTCGGAACATAGTAGAAACACGACATGACTGGGCAACATTACAATACAAAGTAAAATGAACGACAAACAGGACGTGAGACAAGAGGGCTTAAATGCTAGACATAAATGAGACACACCGGGACAGATAACGAGGACAGATAACAAAGACGGGACAAGGGCGGAGACAAGAACATAAACAAAACATAGCCATGTGCTAAAAAGAGCACATGACCGGGGAAAACAGAGGTGACGAAACGAGGGCGTGACAGATGCCCCCCCCTGAACGCGCAACTCCCGGGGCGCGTACACCTACACCCCCAGGAGCTGTCACAGGAGAGGGCCCGGAAAACAAGACAGACTAAGACAGGACACCGTGGGAGACAGGACTCAGGACAGGACGGGAACAGAAAGGAAATGGAGCTGGGAACTTGACAGGACTTGATCTATGAGACGGGACTGGGGGCATGACATGAGGATGACAAAGGGGAGCAACAAGAGACTGGAAAGGAGACGGGACAGGTGACGGAATGAAGAACTGGGAATGGACATGAGACAAGACAGGTGATTGAACACTGGACGGATACAGGGACTGAACATGTTTGGGGACAGAAGACTGGACATGATTAACAGGGGACTGGACATGAGACGAGACAGAGGGTTGAAATGGGACTTGGACAGGGGGCAAGACAGGTGATTGAACACTGGACGGATACAGGGACTGAACATGTTTGGGGACAGAAGACTGGACATGATTAACAGGAAACTGGACATGAGACAAGACAGAGCGTTGAAATGGGGCCTGGACTGGAGAAGGGACAGAAGGTTGAAACAGTGGCATGACCGGAGACGGGACTTGAGACGAGACAGGTGATTGAACGCTGGACGGATACGGGGACTGGACTGGACTTGGTAGGGGAACAGGGACCAAGACATTCAGGGGGACAGACACGAATACAGTGACAGGGACAGGGACAGGGACAGAGACAAAGGCTGACACGGGCACAGGGACAAGGACAGAGACAGGAACTAGGACAGGGACAGACAAGGGTACCAAAATAACAGGTGGGTGCCCAGGACTGGCAAATGTTTGTGGGGCAGTCTGAGGAACCAGCCTGGGCACAGTTCTAGGGATCGGCCCCGAAGTCCTTGGGGCCGTCCCACGGATACGACCAGGCGCGGCCGTAGCCACAGTCACGGGGGCAGGCGCGGCCGTAGCCACAGTCACGGGGGCAGGAGCGGCCGTAGCCACAGTCACGGGGGCAGGCGCGGCCGTAGCCACAGTCACGGGGGCAGGAGCGGCCGTAGCCACAGTCACGGGGGCAGGAGCGGCCGTAGCCACAGTCACGGGGGCAGGCGCGGCCGTAGCCACAGTCACGGGGGCAGGCGCGGCCGTAGCCACAGTCACGGGGGCAGGAGCGGCCGTAGCCACAGTCACGGGGACAGGAGCGGCCGTAGCCACAGTCGCGGGGACAGGAGGCCCTGCAGCGACGTCCATGTAGGCAGGGGAACCTGCAGCGACGTCCACGGAGGCAGGGAAACCTGCGACGTCATCCACGGAGGCAGGGGAACCTGCAGCGTCGTCCACGGAGGCAGGGGAACCTGCAGCGACGTCCACGGAGACAGGGGAACCTGCAGCGACGTCCACGGAGACAGGGGAACCTGCAGCGACGTCCACGGAGACAGGGGAACCTGCGACGACGTCCACGGAGACAGGGGAACCTGCGACGACGTCCACGGAGACAGGGGAACCTGCGACGACGTCCACGGAGACAGGAGAAACTGCGACGACTTCCACGGAGGCAGAGGAATCTGCGATGTCGTCCACGACGACAGGAGAAACTGCGACAACGTCCACGGAGGCAGAGGAATCTGCGACGTCGTCCACGGAGACAGGAGAAACTGCGATGACGTCCACGGAGGCAGAGGAATCTGCGACATCATCCACGACGACAGGCGCAGCCGGAGGCGCCGCGCTCACGAAGACAGGAGCGGCCGGAGGCGGCGCGCTCACGAAGACAGGAGCGGCCGGAGGCGCCGCGCTCACGAAGACAGGAGCGGCCGGAGGCGCCGCGCTCACGAAGACAGGAGCGGCCGGAGGCGCTGCTTTCACAGAGACAGGAGCGGCCGACTGCGCCGCTTTCATGGAGGCCTCCAGACTTGCCAAGATTTCAAGCATCTCTTGGAGGTCAGGAGGGAGTGCAGAGAGGTGCTTGGAAACTGGGGCCCTTGCGACGACGTCCATGGAAACGGGGCCCTGCAGTGACGCCGTCCACGGAGACTGGAGAGGCGGGCGCCGCGCTCACGGAGACTGGAGAGGTGGGCGCCGCGCTCACGGAGACTGGAGAGGCGGGCGCCACGCTCACGGAGACTGGAGAGGCGGGCGCCGCGCTCACGAGGACAGGAGTTTGTGCTGCTCGTCGGGCTCGCGTTGGAGCTGTAGAGGGTTTAGGGGTTTTGACGGGCACCCTCATGAGGGATGTCATCGACCATGGATCCCCCAGAGATGTGCCCCTGTTAGCCTCCTCTTTCTTGTCCTGAGGATGGAGGCTAACAGCCCCAACCCTCAACCCCCCCCCAAAAAAATTTCCCCGGACCTGAGGGGGTAATCCGACATCGACGGGGTAACTCCAGCATGTTGCTTTCGCCGACACTTCTTTCTTCGATTCCTCCCGTAGGAGCAGTCAATCAATTCAGGAGTCGACTTAACTGAAGTCCTTGACTCGATTAGCGACTGGATCATATTCGCCTGGACTTCTTTTAGCTTCTCGCTGGAATAATCCCTTGATTTTCTAATCGAGTCCTCTGTTGGGGGGAAAGGAACCGTGCCGGGCATGTGCTGGAGCCGTGGACTCCATTCTGAGGCTGTTTTTAAAGCCTCCTCCACTGGATTTCTAGGGCTTGTTCGAAATGGAAATTGGCCTAATTCTGCCCTGCACGCGTTAGTTGGGGTTTTCCTTTGGACATTAAGAACCAATCTACAGAATTCAGTGTGCAGGGCTTCTGTTGGATGCTTGTCCCATTTAGTGTAGCTGTGCTCACAGAGTGGACCCCACACCTCACTCCCGTACAGCACAATGGGCTGGATCACACTGTTGAATAATTTACACCAGACTGAGATGGGAATGTCAGTGTTGTAGAATTTCCTCCTGGTTGCGAACAGTGCTCTGCGAGCTTTGTCCTTTAGTGCATTCACTGCAGTATTGAAACTCCAGATGCTCCCAGATGCAGTAATTATCAGTCCAAGGTACGTGTACTGCATCATGTGCTCCAGGTTGGTGCTGCCCAGAGTGAACTGGTGCCTCTTTCTCTCTCTCTCTCTCTCTCTCTCTCTCTCTTTTACTCTTACCTCTTCTCCATCTCTCAATCCCATACACCCTCTCTCTCTCTGTCACGGATCACGGGGCGGACTGACAGAGGCGGACGCACTTGCTAACACAAATACTTTAATTTAACAAAAGAAACCACACGACATGAACAGGAAGCAAAACGAAAACGACTTAACTGGGAAATAACAAAGACTAGACTCAGGGTAGAAAGGAAACAAAACAACAAGACTTAGAAAACAAAACGACTGGAATAGGAGAGGGAAAGAGACAACACGACAGGACTCGGAACATAGTAGAAACACGACATGACTGGGCAACATTACAATACAAAGTAAAATGAACGACAAACAGGACGTGAGACAAGAGGGCTTAAATGCTAGACATAAATGAGACACACCTGGACAGATAACGAGGAGGACGGGTTAACAGATGACACGGACGAGGAGGCGGAACAAAGACGGGACAAGGGCGGAGACAAGAACATAAACAAAACATAGCCATGTGCTAAAAAGAGCACATGACCGGGGAAAACAGAGGTGACGAAACGAGGGCGTGACACTCTCTCTCTCTCTCTCTCTCTCTCACACACACACACACACACACACACTCACTCTCACACTCTTGTTAGAAACATCTGTAATTAAAAAAAAAGAATCATGTTTTGAAGGCCTTCCTATCTACTCTTGTGTCATAAAGTGATGGTGGAGAGTAAATCAGATCTCTTCCCTTATTTTACCCCATATTTAATCCATCAGCCAAGACATGTTTATTATCAGACATTTGCTTCAATTTCCACTGTAGCTACGAAGCTAACTTAACTTGATGGACCCTATTTATATAGCTATTTTGCTATTCCGTTTTTTGTCAGTGCCTCTTTCAGTTGCATTTAAGGTGTACTCACACTTGGAAAGAAATTTTCCGTGCAGGAGTCTGAACACGCTTTTGTCATCAGACAGTGTTTTGGAGCACAGTGACGTTCAAAATTGTACTTTGTGGCTTATTTGGAGTGGTTTTGCCTGCAGTGACTGTCTACACTTTATAGATTTATCGATTGTGTGGTTCAAGATTTTTCCTTTAACCATGTTGCATGTGTAAGATTATTATACACACTGTGTGTGTTTACAGTGAGTATCAGCGCACTGACGTCACATTCAGGGTCCATGCTTCAGTCCAACTGAACTGTGCCTGGGAGCACCTCCTCAAGCAGAGCATGGTATGGCTTGTGTAGTGTGAGTTAGTGCCTTATTGTATCATTTTGATAATACTGTTATCATTTTTTAAATGATTAAAAAAGAAATAAATATATCACGATAAATAGTGATATTCTGACTTGTATACATAATGACCTCATGCAGCTTTCAATAATATGACATACGTTCTTTACATTGAGGCATTAAAGCCCCTGGGAACCCATTTTGAAATGTGTCGTTGTTTTTTTTGTATAATTATAAACTTGGGTGTTATGTAAAATGTTCAGGAAAATTTAAATAACGTGCAGACAGGAATGTGATACAGATTTACAGAGCCATGTGCTCATTTTATGGAGACATAGTTCACTGTACTGGCTTGCCACAAATCATCATCTCAGATTAGTTCAGTGTGGAATCTGGAGTTCATCCACACCGAACTCATTTAATCATATCTTATGGACCTCACTTTGTGCACCGGGGCACAGTCGGGGTGGAGCCAGAAAGGGCCGAACACACACTGTCACCACAATGTTAGAAATATATGGTGCTTTTCAACTGCATGGTACTGACTCGACTTGGTACCTAGGGTACTTTATATATTTCCTGCTTTCTTGTGGTCCAAAGTGAGCCATGTAGGGTGTAAACCAGGGGTGGGCAATCTTGTCCACAAATGGCAGGTGTGGCTGCTGGATTTTAATCCATTCAGGACAGAGCACATCTGATTTCACAAAAATCACAAAACAACTGATCATGTGACCTTCTGGTTAGTGTGGTGGGAAAATGCATACTAACACCAATGAGTAATATTGATAATGATAATAGATGATGGGCCATGATGGGCAGCACGGTGGCGCAGCAGGTAGTGTCGCAGTCACACAGATCCAGGGACCTGTTCGATTCCCATTCCAGGTGAAGATTCATTTAGCAGAGAGTAAGAGCACAGTTTTGCTCAAAATATTGCAATGCACACAGCATTGTGGGTGACATACCAGAGTCCAAAAGAGGACAAATTGTTGGTGCACGTCTTGCTGGCGCATCTGTGACCAAAACAGCAAGTCATTGTGATGTATCAAGTGCCACGGTATCCAGGGTAATGTCAGCATACCACCAAGAAGGACGAAACACATCCAACAGGATTAACTGTGGACGCAAGAGGAAACTGAAAAGGGTCTGAAAGGGATGTTTGGGTGCTGACCCGGATTATATCCAAAAAACAAAGCCACGGCTACCCAAATCACGACAGAATTAAATGTGCACCTCAACTCTCCCATTTCCACCAGAACTGTCTGTCGGGAGCTCCACAGGGTCAGTATACACGGCCGGGAGGCTATAGCCAAACCTTTGGTCACTCATGCCAATGCTTGAGATGCATACATGCCAATTAAGGGAATGTCTGGGTTTGTGAAATGAGACATGATGTAATAATGTCCAAACGGTACACATGATGCTTGGTGTACGTGCAGAAGAGGCACATGACGGTGGGGTGTACGTGACTGGGGTCCTTTATATACTGCGTCAAATATTAAAATAAACTAGAGATTGGAGTGAATACTTGACTCTGTGTCTTTATTCCTCTGATTTCTCCTCGGGCCTGAGAATCGGTCTTCCTTCCTGGATGCACCTAGACAATTGCCATAACAATTTGAGGGTTCGTTGTCCAGGATGTCTTGTGCATCTGGAGGTCTCAGAGTGGAGAAAAAGGTGGATTGAAAAACCTTAACCCAGCCAACCACCAGAAGCCTCCTGAGTGGGGAGGTGGCTCCGCTGCGGGTCCACCGATGCCACTGATATTGAACTTGGCACAGGACACCAGGAGGGAATACCGTTCCAAATGCAGTAAGGTTTATGGTCTATGTTTCCAGAGCTGACAAGCTCCTAGGGCAGGACATTCTATTGAGTAAGGTGCCTTTAGAAATAGTCCACTAGAGAGGAACATATAGGTGATGTCAGATTTGTTTTTATGGGAGAGATAAGAACAGTTTCTATGGGAGAAACAGAAAGCAGTTTCTAAGGGAGAAACTAGCAGTTTATTAACTTGGGGCTGATACAGTTTCTAAGACTATTCAGCTTAGCTGTTGCGGGTGTTGTAAAAAACTACCAGAGCCATTTGTAGCGGACTGGCGAGCACTACAGATGTGGAAGGGTGAGTCAGAAAAAGAATTCAGACACAGAACAAAAATTAGAAAAAAAGCAATGAATATAAAAGAAAAAACTGATGTGTGTTTTATGTTTTCTCTACTTCTCCATATGCTCTGGTTCCTGCTCTGGCTTCCTCTGAATGTGCCTCCTGAGTATGGCCATCATTCGAAGATTGACTGGGACCTGGATGTGTGTCCTCAATTAATTTCACCTGCACCACCTCCTGCACCTCTGTCTACTGTAGCGCAGTCGACAGCATATCCAGTGCCACTGACGCAGCTGCAGCAGCCGACGCTGACCACACAGCCACAACAACAGTTGAAGCATGCAGGAGGGGCTGTCAAGGAGACAGTTAAGATTTCCAAAGATGACTGCAACAGACTTCAACCCAAACTGAAAAAGGAAAGAAACCTCACCAATGAGCATGAAGCTCCATTCCTGTGATGCAGTAGATGAAGTTCTGGGCTGATGGAGGCAATAGAGCAGTTCAGCATGCCAATGTTGCAAGTGCCTATGGGAGATGTGTAGGACAAGTGTTTGGGCCTTGGACATTTTCTGTAATAAAAGCGGAAATCTGTAAATGCCTCAGACAGTCCTGTGAGACTTTCCGTCCAAGTCTACATGAACTTTGAAGAGTGTTGGCAGTTCAAATGGGAGACTTGCCTGCTCATGTAGAAACACATTGCTTATGTGGAGAAGTTTGCTGCACAAGCAGAAAAGACTTTGAACAGCAAGAAGAAGGAAGAGTGTAAACTGGAAGGGGCTCAGTTGGCTCTGTGGAAACAAGTAACTGAAAAAAAAAGTTTCTTATGTTGCCATGTCTAGAATAAAGATGACAGTAGCAAAGATAGAATTTAACTTTTAGTAGATTCATGAGCAACCACTTTTAAGCTTCATGTTTTTCAGTTAGACCTCAGCATAGGGGTGTCTGGCCAAGGTTACAGATGTAGTCTGCAGACAGAAAAAAAATGCATTTTTGTTTTCTAAATTTCGCTCAAT
Source organism: Hoplias malabaricus (assembly GCF_029633855.1). Classification (NCBI taxonomy): domain Eukaryota; kingdom Metazoa; phylum Chordata; class Actinopteri; order Characiformes; family Erythrinidae; genus Hoplias; species Hoplias malabaricus. The sequence continues at coordinate 44,443,389 of NC_089805.1, forward strand.
TAATCTCCTGGGTAGGGATTTAGGGATTTAATGTGTAAATTGAGTTTTTAATATATACTGATAGTCTATACACTTAAGACACTTCAAAGATTGTTAGGGGCAATGCCCTCACAAACACAGCAGCCAAGCATGCCTCTCAAAATGACACATTGTTTCCTCTCTTACAGGAAGTGTGTGTTCCAGCCCGTCTTTCTCACTGAACTCACTTCTCAGTCCTCAGATGCATACTGCTTGATGTAAAGATGGATGTGTTTTCACAAAAACTGTGTTTTTCAATTTTCAATTTCCATTCAGAAATATTGTGAGAAGTGCCTTATTTGCGTCCAGCATGATGCAGCATGACGGATTAAAGTAACACCTGGGGCACATGCTCCATCCAATGAGCTATTTGAACATTTACAGATGGACTTTTGTGTGAGGTAAAAATGTACTATTTGGTGATAGTGGACATTCTCCAGATGGGAGGAATGTACTAGAAAGCAAGATGTGCAGGCTGTAGCAAGAGTTTTGGTGCACATTATTCCACATTGGGGTATTCCCTGACACATTAGCTGTGACAACGGACTAGTCTCCATTAGTACAGCACTAACTCAGCTCAAGGAGAAATTGGATATATAAGTGAAATTGCTTTGTGTGTATCATCCTCAAAGTGTAGGTTCAGTGGAAAGAGGAAATGCAACAATCAAAAGCAAGCTACAGAAATGTTGTGCAGAAACAGGGCTCAATTGGATGCAGGGGCTGCCACTGAAATTTTGTTTGGCAAGCCACCAAGATGGGGTTTGGATCCATCAGGTCACCTGGATGACCTGGGACTATTGGAGGACCACATGTTTATCTATTGTGAGAGATTACTAAGAACTTTACGCTCTGTTCACTGCTTTAACCATCTGAGGGGAAGTTACACTCCTTGAAACAGGAGACTGGGTGGTGATAAAAGATCAAAGAAGTAACCATTGGAAGCAACCTGCTTACTATGGAAACCGCTGTGAATTTTGAGGGAAGTGTGCCTTGGATTCACGCAACACACTGCAAGCAAGCTCCAACGTTACAAAGCAACAATAATTCTGTAAAGCAAAAATGAATTTTTTTTGAGTGTTAATGCTATTTCAAGCATTTGTAGATCTTGTAAAGTTTGTTTTTTCAAATCAATTATCATCATCTTAATCGTTATCATGAGCACCCCCCCCCCATCTGCCAACACATAGATATCATCATCCACCACACACACACACACATATATGCAATGAAGAGATACCACACTTTCCATTCCCAGGCATCAATATACATCGCACACACACTGAATCAACGAGCACCCCCCCCCCCAACCACCACCACCACCACGTTACATACAAATAGATATCATCAACAAGAAGGGAGACATCAACATAATACGCACACACAGAGTTAACATGAGTGCCAGCAAACCCCCCCCCCCCACACACACACACACACACACGTTACATACAAAAACACACACACACACATAGGCAATGAAGAGATATCATCAACATGAAGGGAGACATCAACATCCTCTGCACACACACAGAGTTAACATGAGCACCATCACCCCATCACACATCACACATACGTATTGAATAGATAACATCTCTGCCATACACGCCATCCTCATTACATTACATTACATGTGTAATCATTAGAAACTCTTAACTTTTCATGTACCTTTTTTCAAAAGTGGAGAACAGACTTGTAACATCTTGTTTTTTTTTTTTTAACTTTTATTATATTTTTTGTTTCAATGATATGAAGTATGAATGTTTAGAATGTATTCACAACCGGTGATTGTGTTCAGGGTGGATTAGATCTCAAGACTCTGGTTAAAGCGACTTCACAAGTTGCTCTAACACTAATATCAAATTATTTACCCAACTAAAATTCAAAATATATTGATCGAATTTTGTATTCAGACATATACGTAGGGTTACTCCGCCTTTCCTAAGTGGGGTAACAGTGTGAATAAAGGTATGAGTGTAAGAGTTAGTGATTTAAGAGAAGCTTATAAGCTACAAAGTTGAGAGACGATGGACAACACCCCTGACGCACCAAAAAAGGTTAGAGACATTTGTAGACTTACTGTCAAACAGGTCATTGTCTGCAATATGACTGGACCACTGAACGTCATTCATCAGGTAAGAACAGTCTTGAATTATTCTGTTTTAACTCTTTTATTTGTATTTATTTATTTATATTTATTATTTAATTTATTTTAAATTTAGAATTGAGAAATAAATCAAGAAGATGAGACACTTTTTCTAAATCTGTCCAAGAAGAAATCCTTTCAGTAAGTAAATTTAGACATTCATTAATTCTTTCATTCATTGTCTGAAACCACATATTCAGTTCAGAGTCATGGTGGGTCCAGGGCCTACTTGGAATCACTGGGCGCAAGATGGGAACACACCCTGGAGGGGGTGCCAGTCTTTCACAGGGCGACACACACACACACACACACACACACACACACACTCACATTCACTTACGCTCACACCTATGGACATTTCTGAGTCGCCAATCCATTTACCAACGTGTGTTTTTGGACTGTGGGAGGAAACCAGAGCACCCGGAAGAAACCCACACAGACACAGGGAGAACACAACACACTCCTCACAGACAGTCACCCAGAGGAAACCCATGCAGACACAGAGAGAACACACCACACTCCTCACAGACAGTCACCCAGAGGAAACCCATGCAGACACAGAGAGAACACACCACACTCCTCACAGACAGCCACCCAGAGGAAACCCACACAGACACAGGGAGAACACACCAAACTCCTCACAGACAGTCACCTGGAAGAAACCCACGCAGACACAGAGAGAACACACCACACTCCTCACAGACAGTCACCCAGAGCAGGACTCGAACCCACAACCTCCAGGTCCCTGGAGCTGTGTGACTGCGACAATACCTGCTGCTTTACCATGCCGCCCTAAATTTAAATATGATTTCTATATTTTTATACATATTTCAGTGTCCTCATTAGATATTTTGTTCTTCTTTAGATTACAGTCATGCATTCCACCAGGAACCATTCTGACAGCATCAGGTCAATGCTCTCTGTGATTAGAAGAATCAGTCAAGAACCGTAAATTTTTCACTAAGAATGATGAATTTATATGATTGCATATTTTCAGTCAACTAAACCAAAGTCTGTCAAGGTTGCAAAACAGTCTGCAAGAACAAGGTCAGACTATTCAGTTGAACCCTTTTCTAATAGATACTGTGGACTAACTTAATGACAGTTTGTCAGTGCCTCATGAACACAAAAAATATATAGATCTCATACCAACGCCTCACGATATCAAAGAAAATGTACAGTCTCAGGATTTTTTCTTTGAACTAAACCAATGTCTTTTGAGATTAAACAATAGCTTGGTAAACTTAAGTCTCAGAAACTTCATCAACCAGTACTGTTCGTGATGACGAATATGATTCTTTTCTTTTATGCTTGATAATGAAACTAGTAATTCCCCTTCCCCTAGTGTTGAAAATCAGGGTGATCTGAATTATGCTTTTCCTCATTCACCCAACAATGAAAGTGAACAAATGGGAAATGGTGTAGACCCAAATATCATCATAAATCTCTTAGACAGATTCAATACCACATAAATTAGAAGGAGGGTAAACGTTTCCTCACTAGGCAATGTTGATAGTTTTACTGAATTTTACAATTATGTTCTTGAGATTTTAAACCAAATGTTGGATGTTGCTAATGATGACGTGGGACCGAGGAATGTTGTACATGTTGAAATTTAAGGTGATTGACTAAATTTTTCTTCGCAGTGTTGTACCGAAGAGCTGTCAAAAAAGTTACCCTCTGTTTTAGAACAGCATGATGCCCCATGACAAAACCGTTTACTTGTTCTTGCATGAAAACCATTATTACGGGGTGGAAAAACCTTAAAAGGGTGTTATGTTCCGGCAACGGCAGCGCAAACAAAGACGGGGTAAGCACGGTGGCTTACGTGCTAAGCTAAGGCTAAACCCACACCGGCCGGCATTACCTAGCATTTTTCTCGCGAATGTTTGCTCGCTGCCGGGGAAGCTGGATGAGTTAAAAATCTGGACCCTCACACAGAGCTGGCTCAGGGACTGTAATTTAATGTTCTTCAAGGAAACTTGGCTAAGGGACGATGTGGCGGACAGCTGGATGGGAACGAGGACTGGACGGGAGACAGGACTGAGGCTTGAGACAGGACAGTTGACTGGACTGAGGCTGGGTGCTGGGACTGGACAGGAGACAGGACTTGATACAGGACAGAGGGTTGAAACAGGGACTGAACTGGAGACAAAACAGGAGAAGAGACTGGTGACAAGACACTAGACTGAAACGGGGATTGGACTGGATTATTAACAGGGGACTGGACGGGACTTGGCAGGGGAACAGGGACCAGGACATTTACGGGGACAGATACAAGCACAGTGACAGGGACAGGGACAAATGCAGACACAGGTACAGGAACCAGGACAGGGACACACAGGGGAACCAAAACAACTGGGGGATGCCCAGGACTATCAAAAGTCTGTGGGGAAGTCTGAGGGACCAGCCTGGGCACAGTTCTGAGGATCGGCCCCGAATCCTTGGGGCCGGAGCCACAGTCACGGGTGCAGAAGCGGCTGGAGCCACAGTCACGGGTGCAGAAGCGGCCAGGAATGCTGCCATCACAGGAGCAGAACAGCGGGGGTTGCCGCCGGCACAGGAACAGAAACGGCGGGGGACGCCACAGGCACAACAGAAGCGGCGGGGGACGCCACCATCACAGGAGCCTATGCCACCTTCTCTGGAGCAGGAGCGGCCGAGGAAGCCGCCTTCTCGAGGACAGGAGCGGCCGAGGAAGCCGCCTTCTCGGGGACAGGAGCGGCCGAGGAAGCCGCCTTCTCGGGGACAGGAGCGGCCGAGGAAGCCGCCTTCTCGGGGACAGGAGCGGCCGAGGAAGCCGCCTTCTCGGGGACAGGAGCGGCCGAGGAAGCCGCCTTCTCGGGGACAGGAGCGGCCGAGGAAGCCGCCTTCTCGGGGACAGGAGCGGCCGAGGAAGCCGCCTTCTCGGGGACAGGAGCGGCCGAGGAAGCCGCCTTCTCGGGGACAGGAGCGGCCGAGGAAGCCGCCTTCTCGGGGACAGGAGCGGCCGAGGAAGCCGCCTTCTCGGGGACAGGAGCGGCCGAGGAAGCCGCCTCCTCGGGGACAGGAGCGGCTGGGTTCGCCACCTTCTCGGGGACAGGAGCGGCTGGGTTCGCCACCTTCACAGGGACAGGAGCGGCTGGGTTCGCCGCCTTCACAGGGACAGGAGCGGCAGGGTTCGCCGCCTTCACAGGGACAGGAGCGGCAGGGTTCGCCACCTTCACAGGGACAGGAGCGGCTGGAGGCGATGCGCACTCTGGAGCAGCAGCGTTAAACCATCCTGCAGCGATGTCCATGGAGGCAGGGGGACCTGCGACGACGTCCACGGAGGCAGGGGCTTGTGCTGCGTGCTGCTCGAGGCAGGTGCTGGAGCTGTTGAGCTGTCCAATGGGCACATTCATGAGGAAATTCAAGTCCCTTGACCAAGGATCCTCATGAATTACACCCGTTAGCCTCACCTCTTCTGCACTGAGGTTCGAGGCTAACAGCACCAACCCTCAACGCCCCCCCCCCCAAAATCCTCCCTGGACCTGAAGGGGCATTCCTCTGGCAAGGGGACAACTCCAGCACGCTGCTTCCGCCGACTCCATTGTTTACGGGATGTGGAGAACTCCTTAGCCTCCACAACATACCCTGCTGGAGTGCCAGGACCCGAACTGAATGGTGTGTGCCTAATCGCACACCTAGCAAATGGATTCCTTGCTACATCCATATTTGTGGGGGCGATTCTTCTGTCACAGTTGAAGGAGGATGAGGAGGTGGACATACACGCAAGGAAGATTTATTAAAACAAAACCAAGGCAACCACAACAAACAGAAAACAAACAAGAACTCAATGGAACATAACTAGAACAGGACATAACTGTGAACTGGTGGCAATGTGTAAGACGGCAGACCAAGAAACATGTACACACACAAGAACCAACAAGGGAACACTGAAACAAAGGGACTATATATACACAGAGCACTTACAAGGAACAGCCGGGGACAATAACGAGAGGGCAGGACTACAAAGGAGACTCTGTCGAGAGGGCGGAGCTAAGGCGGGACTAGGGTGGAGACAGGAAGTATAAACAGAGCCATGTGCTAAACGAGCACATGGCTAGAAAAACAAACACAGGACGTGACAACTACCACTTCGCAGCCAAGTTGCTGTGGTACCCAATCAGTTCTAGTTTGTTATAATACCACTGACAGCTGACAGGAATATTTAGTAGTGAGAAAATTCCATAACTGGACTAACTAACATAACTAGGTGCACAGGTGTCTTCCTATTCTGAGAGTGACCCATTCTTTCACACATGAGCTGTGTAAACTGTTAGACCTAACGTAAAATATTCTATAACATATAGATAGACCAGCCCAGGGTTGGTCAACATGTTTGTGCTGTAGGTTGCAGGACTTTCTTGAATGGAGTCATTGGTCTAGCCACTCCATCATATGATGAGCACGTCTGGTCATTCATTCATTCATTATCTGTAACCGCTTATCCAGTTCAGGGTCACGGTGGGTCTAGAGCCTACCTGGAATCAATGGCCGCAAGGTGAGAATACACCCTGGAGGGGGCGCAAGTCTTTCACAGGGCAACACAGGGCAACACAGACACACACACATTCACTCACACGCTCACACCTACGGACACTTTTTGAGTCACCAATCCACCTACCAACGTGTGGTTTTGGACTGTGGGAGGAAACCGGAGCACCCGGAGGAAACCCACGCAGACACAAACCTTACAGACAGTCACCCGGAGCGGGAACCGAACCCTCAACCTCCAGGTCCCTGGAGCTGTGTGACTGCGACACTACCTGCTGCGCCACCGTGCCGCCTACGTCTGGTCATATGTGTGCTTTATGTTCTGACAGTTCCACTTCAGTCATATTCTGAATGATTTTGAAAAAGGGAAGGAGAGAAGTCAGAAGGAGAAAAGGAAATGATGTCCTTGGTGTTCCCTCTCTGAAGTAACTCTCTGTTTCTATTTGTCTGTCTGTCTGTCTCTCTCTCTCTCTTTCTCTCTCTCTCCCTCTCTCAGATGAGATGACTAACACTCACACACTCACACCTACAGACACTTTTCCTGTGATCAGAGGAAGTGGAGTGTATGTAGAAGGACAGTGGTTGAATTTGTCTTCAGTTCTACAGAAGCTCAGAGTTAGCTCCACACTCCTCCGTTCTCTTCTCTCATTCACCATGCGATCCTCACCTCTTATCTCTGTCTGTTTATCTTTCATTCTCATCACCTGTGGTTGCCAGGGAAATGCCACCCATCGTATTACCTTCCCTCTTCGTGAGTATTTTTTTTTTTATTTAACCATTTTAAACATTTAAAGGAGTCCACCTTTGTGTGAAATATTTTGTTGGCTCAGCTTCTGAAGCACTAGACTCATATGTATTAGTTCTGAAAAGTGCAAATCATGGCTACATATGAATATAAACAGGGCACTTTATTATTCAGCCAGTTTGAATGAGTGTCTGATGATATACAAACCTCATATACAGACCTTTACAGAGTTGTGGGGGGGTACCATTTAACAGGAGGAGGAAAAAAAATCTTTTTTATTAAAAGTAAGGTAATTTCTGCAAGGTTTATTTGTCAGAGCTTTTACTTGAAATGTACGTCCTGTGAAAAAGACCAGTGCTGATTATCAACATCATGAACAAAGACATCTGACATTTCAGTGACAAATTATTAGCTACTGGGCAATAGGTGAACAAAAATAACTCGTGTTCTCAGCAGCGGCGGACTGTAATCTTCTACAACCTTTTCAGTTCTGCATTCACCATTTCATATGGATTCAGATTTAAATATTTAAATGTGTTCTGCATTATTTGCAAAAGGCAGCAAGTTAAAATGTTAAAATGTGACCATATGAAAATGTAATAATAATAATAATAATAATAATAATAATAATAATAAGGATGATGATGATAATGATGTTAGAAAGAAGAACTCTGTTCACAGCATTAAACTTATCATTAATGAGCTTTGACACATTAGTAATCTGAAGTGCTGATGGCACATATAAACGCTTATAAATATACAGTATTAAAATAAGTTTAAATGTTTGTTCTACTGCTGTTACTAAATATAACAAAGCGTCTCTCTGAAAGTTCAGGAGGTTACAGACTGTCCCAGAATTCACCGGAGAAGGGGGAGAAAAATAATGATGGCCTCTCATCAGTGCTGTGCTTTTGATCAAAATTGTTTTTATTGCTGTAGTTCAGGAGTGGGCTCTGAGAGGAAGCAGATGGTCTTGTTCTTTGGGTTTGTTTTTTGATCAAATTTTCTCCTCATTACAGCAGTTTTCTCCAACTTTCAAAATTAGGATTCAAATCTTCCCATTGTCTGGAATTACAAAGTCTTTCTTTTGACTGTAAGAACGTTTCTGCCCTAAATCCTGTCCATATTACTTTTTTCCCCTGTCCTGGCCTGTGTATGTGGCCCGAGAGTGAGTTCTGTAAAGTTGCTTTGGGACATCAGTTGTAAACAGCACTGTATATAAATATGTTGTGATTTGATTTGGAATCCTTCAGGAGTCTAGTTTTTCTAAATAGTAATAGAAATAATAGAAATAAAACAGTGAATGTCCAGAAATTGTTAGCACTGCACTATATTGGAAAGAAGTGATATTGCAATATGCATTTCTTTCTGAAGATTTTATTGCTGTTTGAACAAATACAGGCTTTTTCCACTTACTAGCAACATACTCTCGGTGCCCTTAAGTGGGAGTTAGTGATGTTCTATCAGACAGACTCCTGTAGTTGGACATAAGAAGTGTTTTGCTTTTGTATCAAGCAGCAAACATTTGCAGCATGTCCTGAATCCTGTGATGTGACTGTTGTTCACGGCTGAAACGATATATTGAGCAGGTTTGAAGACTTCTATCACTTCAGAAGAACAGCCTTAAGACTGCTGTATTATATGCATATATATATATATATAAGGTGCTGGTCATTAAATTAGAATATCATGAAAATTTTGATTTATTTCAGTAATTTCATTCAAAAAGTGAAACTTGTATATTATACTCATTCATTACATACAGACTGATATATTTCAAGTGTTTATTTCTTTTAATGTTATTATTATAACTGAAAAATAATGAAAATTCAATAAATATCTCAGAAAATTTGAATATTCTGAAAAAGTTCAATATTGAAGACACCTGGTGCCACACTCTAATCAGCTCATTAACTCAAAACACCTGCAAAGTCCTTTAAATGGTCTCTCAGTCTAGTTCTGTAGGCTCCACAATCATGGGGAAGACTGCTGACTTGACAGTTGTCCAAAAAGCAACCAGTGACACCTTACACAAGCAGAGCAACACACAAAAGGTCATTGCTAAAGAGGTTGGCTGTTCACAGAGCTCTGTGTCCAAGCACATTAATAGAGAGGAGAAGGGAAGGAAAAGATGTGGTAGAAAAGTATACAAGCGATAACCGCATTCTGGAGAGGACTGTGAAACAAAACCCTTTCAAAAATGTGGGGAGATTCACAAAGACTGGACTGCAGCTGGAGTCAGTGCTTCAAGAACCACCACACAAGGCAGCGTCAGAAGCGTCTCACCTGGGCTAAAGACAAAAAGGACTGGACTGCTGCTGAGTGGTCCAAAGTTATGTTCTCTGATGAAAGTAAATTTTACATTTCCTTTGGAAATCAAGGTGCTAGAGTCTGGAGGAAGAGAGAAGAGGCACAGAATCCACGTTGCTTGAGGTCCAGTGTAAAGTTTCCACAGTTAGTGATGGTTTGGGGCGCCATGTCATCTGCTGGTGTTGGTCCACTGTGTTTTCTGAGGTCCAAGGTCAACGCAGCCGTCTACCAGGAAGTTTTAGAGCACTTCATGCTTCTTGCTGCTGACCAACTTTATGGAGATGCAGATTTCATTTTCCAACCAGACTGTGCCAAAGATACCTTTACCTGGTTTAAGGACCATGGTCTCCCTGTTCTTAATTGGCCAGCAAACTCGCCTGACCTTAACCACATAGAAAATCTATGGGGTATTGTGAAGAGGAAGATGCAGTACGCCAGACCCAACAATGCAGAAGAGCTGAAGGCCACTATCAGAGCAACCTGGGCTCTCATATAACACCTGAGCAGTGCCACAGACTGTAATTCAGGCAAAAGGAGCCCCAACTCCTTTTCATGTTCATACTTTTCAGTTGGCCAGCGTTTCTAAAAATCTTTTATTATTATTATTATTATTATTATTAGTCTTAAGTTATATTCAATTTGTCTGAGAGTCTGAGATATTGAATAATCAATCAATCAAATATAATAATCAAATTTAAAGAAACAAACACTTGAGACATGTGTGTAATGAATGAGTATAATATACAAGTTTCACTTTTTTAATGTAATTACTGAAATAAATCAACATTTTCATGATATTCTAATTTAATGACCAGCCCCTGTATGTATGTATGTGCAGTGCCCTCCATCATTATTGGCACCCCTGTTTCTTTGGCTTCTAATAAATTCTTTTTTTTTTAAATATAGGACAACAATGCAAAAAAAAGAGAAAAATCTAAGCTTTAATTCAAGTGCCTTTATTTGGTGGAAAAAAATCACACATTAAGAAATAAATCTTTTGAATGAAATAATATGTTCCACAATTATTGGCGCCCCTGGTGTTCGTAATTTTTACAACCTCCTTTTGCCAACAAGACAACACTTAATCTGCTCTTATAACTCTTCACAAGATGGAGAATACAGAAAGAGGGATCTTCGACCATTCCTCTTTGCACAACCTCTTTAAATCGTCCAGAGTCCTGGGTCTTCTCCTGTGCACTCTCCTCTTCAGCTCTGCCCACTGGTTTTCTATTGGGTTGAGGTCTGGGGACTGACATGGCCATGAGAGGAGCTTGATTCTGTGCCTTGTGAACCGTTTATGAGTAGATTTGGCCACATGTTCAGGGTCATTATCTTGCTGAAAGACCCAGTGACGACCCATCTTCAGCTTTCGGACCGAGGCTACCAGATTCTGATTCAAAATGTCCTGATATTTCAAAGAGTTCATGATCCCATGTCCTTACAAGGTTCCCAGGTCCTTTGGAGAAGAAACAGGCCCACAGCATCACTATCCTCCCCCAAACTTAACAGTGGGCATGAGGTGTTTTTCTACATACTCATCCTTGGTGTTTCCTTTCTCTTACCTTCCTTTTCTCTGTCCCTGTGTCCCTCCCTCCCCCCTCCCCCCTCCTCCTGCTGTCATGAATATTCAGTTCACTCAGCTTTGGGGATGATTTGAATCATTATTTACATTTGTGTAAAGACCTAGAGCTGTTTATCAGAGAAACTAACGTCCTGGAGCTGCAGGGTTCTGTTAGTGTGCTGATCTGTGCGAGAGCATTTTGCAGATGCCCCTTGCTGTTATTCAGCTCTTTGTTTAACACACATTTTCCTCTCTGGAGTCCGTACAGGTTCCTCTGCTGTTTTTCAGCCAGCAGCTTCAGGCTTAACGGTTTCAGAACGCCACCTCCCAGCAGTTTATTTATAGTGCAGGGGTGCCCAACTCCAGTTCTGGAGGGCCGGTATCCAGCAAAGTTTGGTGATTGCTCTGCTAAAACACACCCCTTAAACCTGGCAATTAACAGATGAGTTGACTCAGGTGTGTGTGAGCAGAGGTATAACCAAAATTTGCTGGATACCGGCCCTCCAGGACTGGAGTTGGGCACCCCTGTTATAGTGGATGAGAAGAGGGCTGTTAAAACTAGAGATAGACAGCACTGTTTAATTCATAAATTATTTTAGAAGGTTTTAAAAATTGATTAGTAAATTAACAGATTCAACAACATGCATTAAGTTTTTCTGCTGTTAATCTTTGAGTAGAACAGTAGGGTAGAGAGGTCAGATGGAGACCAGAGGATCCCCAGTTCCATGTCCCAGGATTGCCAGGAAAAATGAGAATTATTAACAGAACAGAAGAGACTTATTAAATGCAGAGAAATGACAATCTTTTTTTTATATTATTATATATATATATATATATATATATATATATTTATTTATTTATTTATTTTAAGCGCTTGAGACCTCCACACCCTCCTTGCTCGACTTGAACAGACTTGTCAAAGTGTAAACTACAGTAGCATGTATAAAACACATCAGGTGAAATAAAAATTGTCCAGGACTTTTATTGTGTATTTTTAACTGTCTACTACATAAACTAAAATAATGGCAGCACATGACGATAAGAGTGTCTCCTCTCTTCTGCTCATATGCACAGAACATACTTTCTCTCCTCATCCAAAGGTCAATCATCAGCCCTGACTCTGATTCAGTTCAGTTTATTATTATTATCTCTCAAAGATAAACTTGATTTGCAAGCAGTAACTAACAATCCCATCCATACATACAGTAAAATATATGAAAGAAGACAAAAAATACAACTAAGACATACATTAGCAAAACAAGTTCATATACACAAAAAAGGAGCAAACGATATGCAGTAGAGGACTGAGGACTTTACTTTGCTCTCTGATTTAGCAATAAAATTGCATTAGGAATAAAATAATTCTTAAATCTATTGCAGTGTATTTTTGGACGGTTGTAGCATAAACCCGATGGAAGAAGTTGAAAGTCTCCCTTCAGAGGATGACCAAAAGATACTATAATTAACTTAGCTTTGTTCAATCTACAGGGTGGGCCATTTATATGGATACACCTTAATAAAATTAACTTCCTTATTAATATCCTGTTTGTGGCACATTAGTATATGGCAGGGGGGAAACTTTTCAAGAAGGGGTTGACCATGGGGGCCATTTTGAAGTCAGCCATTTTGGATCCAACTTTTGTTTTTTCAATGGGAAGAGGGTCATGTGACACATCAAACGTATTGGGGATTTCACAAGAAAAACAATGGAGTGCTTGGTTTTAACATAACTTTATTCTTTCATGAGTTATTTACAAGTTTCTGACCACTTATAAAATGTGTTCAAAGTGCTGCCCATTGTGTTGGATTGTCAATGCAACCCTCTTCTCTACTCTTCACACACTGATAGCAACACCACAGGAGAAATACTAGCACAGGCTTCCAGTATCCATAGTTTCAGGTGCTGCACATCTCGTATCTTCACAGCATAGACAATTGCCTTCAGATGACCCCAAAGATAAAAGTCTAAGGGGGTCAGATTGGGAGACCATGGGGGCCATTCAACTGGCCCATGACGACCAATCCACTTTCCAGGAAACTGTTCATCTAGGAATGCTCGGACCTGACACCCATAATGTGGTGGTGCACCATCTTGCTGGAAAAACTCAGGGAACATGCCAGCTTCAGTGCATAAAGAGCAAAACACATCATCATGTAGCAATTTCGCATATCCAGTGGCCTTGAGGTTTCCATTGATGAAGAATGGCCCCACTATCTTTGTACCATACCATACCATCAAGATGTATATTTCTGATACAGCTGTAATAAGGGTGCTTGCTGACAGCCTGTAATCCAAATACTAATTTTAACAATATTGCTGAGAAGATTTTTGTTCTTAATACTCAAGTTTTCAAACCAAGTAATGAATGCAAAAGTCAAGACTGATTCAATAAAACACTTATAAAATAAGGTCATGAGCTTTGAACAAACCTGAAACCTACTCAGTTTTCTCAAGAAAAACAGCCTTTGTTGACATTTCTTAAGAATCAATCACCAAAACCAAGATATTTATAACTACTAACCCTTTCAACTGTGGTACCATCAATAGTTACTGGGTGAATATCCTTTTTCACTTGTCTAAAATCATTAACCATTTCCTTAGTTTTTTCAAGGTTAAGCTTCAAGAGTGATTTTTATACCACAACAAACTCATCCACTACTGGTCCGTAACTATTCTCACAGTCATGAAGTACAGGGGTTGGACAATGAAACTGAAACACCTGGTTTTAGACCACAGTAATTTATTAGTGTGGTGTAGGGCCTCCTTTAGCGGCCAATACAGCGTGAGTTCGTCTTGGGAATGACATATACAAGTCCTGCATAGTGGTCAGAGGGATGTTAAGCCATTCTTCTTGCAGGATAGTGGCCAGGTCACTACGTGATGCTGGTGGAGGAAAACGTTTCCTGACTCGCTCCTTCAAAACACCCCAAAGTGGCTCAATAATATTTAGATCTGGTGACTGTGCAGGCCATGGGAGATGTTCAACTTCACTTTCATGTTCATCAAACCAATCTTTCACCGGTCTTGCTGTGTGCATTGGTTTTTTGGATACAATCCGGGTTAGCACCCAAACATCCCTTTCAGACAGCTTCCTCTTGCATCCACAGTTAATCCTGTTGGATACTACTCATGGCAAGATGGCGGCGTGCACAGACGCAGCGGCTCAACGCATTTTGGTAATCACGGAGACATGGCTGCACTCGCCGTCCTGGATGTAGCCATCGAGCTAGCAGGCCGCACAGCATTCCGTTGGGACAGAAACAAAGACTCTGGTAAAACAAAAGGAGGGGGGCTATGCATTTACACACACAACAGCTGGTGTACTAATGCCAACATCACTGATAGACACTGTTCTCCTGATTTAGAGTATATGACAGTGAAATGCCAGCCATTCTATCTTTCCGGAGAGTTTACCATTGACCTGGTAACCGCTGTGTACATACCTCCTGATGCTAATGCCAACATAGTGCTAAGCTATCTGCTCAGTGCCTTCAATTCACAGCAAAACAGTTACCCGAAGGAGCTTCCTTACAGCTGCAGGACTGCTTCGAAAGAACCAACTGGGACATCTTTGTGGATCAGGACCTGGAAGTGTACACATCAACTGTACTCTGCTACATCAAGAATTGTGTGGACAATTTAACAGTGGACAAAAACATCAGGGTTTACCCAAACCAAAACCCTGGTTGACAAAAGAGGTCCGAATTCTCCTTAACAAGCGTAACATCGCATTCAGGTCTGGGGACAGAGCCTTATACAGCGTGGCAAGAACCAACCTGAAGAGAGGCATCAAAGAGGCCAAGATTGCCTACAAGAGGAAAACTGAGGAACACTTCACCAACAACGACCCACGTCACGTGTGGCAGGGCATTCAACACATCACCAACCACAAGTCCAGAAACTGCATTACTGTGGAGGGTGATGCTTCACTGGCAGAGGAACTTAACTGTTTCTTTGCTCGCTATGAAGTGGAAAAGTGGAGACAAACACAAGACCTCCACCAGTCTCCAATAACCACACCCTCATGGTGCAAGAACATGAGGTGAGATGTGTACTTAAAGCAGTTAACCCCAGGAAAGCTGCTGGTCCGGATGGTGTGACAGGAAAGGTGCTGAAAATATGCGCAGACCAGCTCTGTGGCATTTTCACAAAAATCTTCAACCTGTCCCTATCAAAATCCATCATACCACCATGTCTGAAGTCTGCCACCATCATCCCGCTGCCCAAAAAGAACACCATCAGCGACCTCAATGACTACCGTCCAGTCGCACTCACCAGTTATAATGAAGTGCTTTGAGAGACTGGTTCTACAGCACATCAGAGCCACTCTCCCTCCCAGCTTCGATCCACATCAGTTTGCTTACAAAGCAAACAGATCCACTGAGGATGCCATCAATACTACCCTTCACACAGCACTCACACACCTGGAACACCAGGGAAACTATGTAAGAATACTATTTATAAACTTTAGCTCCACCTTTAATACGGTCATCCCCAGCAGACTGGTGACCAAACTCATAGACCTTGGACTTTCTCAATCCACATGCATCTGGATTAAGGACTTTTTATCAAACCGCACCCAGTCTGTTAGATTTGGCCACCATCAGTCCTCCAGGGTAACACTCAGCACTGGAGCTCCACAAGGCTCCTCTACGCACTCTACACCCACGACTGCACCCCAACCCACTCCAGCAACACAATCATCAAGTTCGCGGATGACACAACCGTGGTGGGACTCATATCTGGTGGAGATGAGACCGCCTACAGGGATGAAGTCCTGGGACTGGTGGACTGGTGTGCAGAGAACAATCTCTCCCTGAATTCCACCAAAACAAAAGAACTGGTCATAGACTTCCGGAGGAAACGCGCAGACCCCACACCACTCATCATAAATGGGGACTGTGTGGAAAGAGTCCCTTCCTTCAGATTTCTGGGTATGCACATCTCTGAAGATCTCACCTGGACCACCAACACCACAGCTGTGGTTAGAAAGGCACAGCAGAGACTCTATTTCTTGAGAATTCTCAGGAAAAACAACCTTCAGGAGAAGCTGCTGGTGTCCTACTACCGCTGTGCCATCGAGAGTGTGCTGACCTACTGCATCTCAACATGGTACAGCAGCTGCTCAGTGGCAGAAAGGAGAGCACTACAGAGAGTGATCAGCATGGCCCAGAAGGTCATTGGGCTGGTCCAATTTAGCCATGAAACCTCCCACACTAAAATGACAGGTGTTTCAGTTTCATTGTCCAACCCCTGTAAACTGACTATGACAGTCAACATATTTAAGGATGTATCTATTTTCATACTGACTTTGACATTAGTTTGTATACAAGATAAACAAAGGTGGAGATAAAACACAACCTTGTGAGGAACCAAGAAAATATATTTAACTATCTGAAAATGAGTCATTAATTTGACTTTCTGGGTGTTGCTAACATTCACTCGACTTATAGTTGACTAATAAAATGTTAGAGTATGAAAATAAAAACAGATTTATGAGCCCCTTGCACAGTTTGAAAGGCTCTGCTCTGGTCCGACGGTGCTCAGCAGGTGAACTCTGGTTCAGGACCCAACATACATGCGGTGTATGACACGATTGTTACATTTGACTGAGATGCCCTCCCCTAGTTAAAAGCTGAGTGGATGTAACTCTAATGTAATGAGACACCTGTCAGAGTGATTTAGATCAATTTCTGTCTGTGGTAAACAAACAGGCTCTGGGAAATCTTACCAGCTCTAGACTCTGGCCCCATCCACACGGATGTGTTTATAACTTTATTTTAACTTATGTACTTCACTCTAAAGGGAGTGAGGAGGTATTGGTGTTTCAGCCAGAGACAGGTACGCTGTGTGACCTCAGGAAATAGGTTTTCTTTCGTCCACACGAGAGCAGTGACAACTGCGTTTTCGAAAATCTCTATGTTGGAGAGCGTTTTCGAAAGCCTCCATATTCAGTGACCTAAAAGGCAGTTTTCGTGTGTTCAGGAGGCCAAAGCACAGACTAAAACGTACGTTTTTAAAAACAAATGGATCAGTGTGGACGGGGCCTCTGTCGCACAAAACACAGCTCTGTTAGAATAAGGTTAGACTGGGAGTGTAAGTAAAACTGTAATGTAATTGAATCCAGTGGTAAAAAATGGTATTTATGCACACTACAGAGATAGGAGCGGCTGCTGGATTTGCACCTGTGTGTTTTTGACTGTGTGCTGCTGTGTGGTGTGCAGACATTTAATTCCCTGCTGAAATGCTCTGGTTGTAAATGTTGGCTGTGTTTGTTGTTGTTTCAGATTCTCCAGGTCGATCCGTGAGTGTGTTCTCTGCTGATGATGTGTTTAACACCACCACGCTGTTACTGAGCAAAGACGAGGACACACTCTTCATCGGAGCCAGGAACGCCATTCTCTCCCTCAGCCTCAGCCAAGGAGGAGGACTGACCCTCAGCAGCAAGGTGTGTCTCTGTGTTCCTCGTCTATGTCTCTGCTTGTGTGCGTGTCCCTGCATGCGTGTTCCTGTGTGTGTGTGTGTGTCCCTGCGCTTGTGAGCATGTCTCTGTGTGCGTGAGCATGTACCTAGTCTTGTGAGCGTGTCTCTGTTCGCGTGAGCATGTCCCTGTGCTTGTGAGCGTTTCTCTGTGTGCGTGAGCGTGTCCCTGTGCTTGTGAGCGTGTCTCTGTGCTTGTGAGCATGTCTCTGTGTGCGTGTACGTGTCTCTGTGTGCATGAGCATGTTTCTGTCTCTATGTGCACCCATCTGTGCGTTTTACTTATTCTGCCTGTTTAGCTAAAAGCCTGAAACATTCGTGTGTTAGTGACCCTTTTGTGTCCCTATGTTTCCAGCTGGACTGGTCGCCCCCGGAGAAAGACCTGAATGACTGCTCCATGAAGGGCAAAGAGGAGGTGAGAGATGAGTGTGATCATTAATGTATCAGATTGTCTGGTTATCACCATCACTGGCCTTTACTCAACAATCTCTCTCTCTCTCTCAGATGGATTGTCCTAATTTTGTGAGAGTTCTGCAGGTGGTAAACTCTAATCGTTTGTACGCCTGTGGGACCTTCGCCTTTAGCCCCCGCTGCACCTTCATCGTAAGACACACATTTTCTTACATCTCTCCCTCATCCTGTTTACCTGATTCACTCAGACACCTCCGAAAGCATTTCTGTGTGTGTGTGTGTGTGTGTGTGTGTGTGTGTGTGTGTGTGTGTGTGGTTATATATCGTCACTGTCCAATTAAAAACACCTATCTGTAAAATAGAAACCCTCTTATATTTCAGTGGGAGTCAATGTAAAAAGATTGTATTCAGAGTCATTTTGGAGCATTTCTATCTGCATTATTTACATTAACTCACTGGATCCTACCTTTGTTGTTCAGTATCTGCAGGTGCACTGAAATATTCTGTACCTACAGTGATATATTTAGAAGGTGTTGTGCTTATGTGAATTTCCTTTCTCTGTGTTTGTCATTCTCTTGTGTGTGTGTGTGTGTGTGTGTGTGTGTGTGGGTGGGTGTATTCTTCACACATAAACACACACTCTATATTCCCCTTGTGTGAACATGTCAGTTGTTCTGTCTTTGATGGTTTCTTGCTGTAAGTTGAGCTTGAAAGTGTGAATGACAGAAAAAGTAAAGTGTGTGTGTGTGTGTGTGTGTTTGTGTGTGTGTGTGTGTGTGTGTGTGTGTGAAAATGTGATTTAAATCAGAATTTAAAAGTCTTTTACTACAGAGCAGTATTGGTGGCTCCCTGCTTCCCCATTTACATGAATCTTGTGACATAAGAGTCACAATGTTATTATTTACATTGTATTTTTTCCTGTTGTTTTCTGATTGTGTTTATTTTTCTCCCAGAGTTCTGAGCCCTTCTCTCTCGTGTCCAGCCCGTATGCTGAGGATGGCAAAGGTCGCTGTCCTTATGATCCATATCAGAAGAACACTGCCATCACTGTGGGTAAGGCGTCACTCAGTCAACTGTGATTTAGAGGCAAGGTTGTTAACTGCCGATTGTTTATCTTTAATTCAGTTCATTTCAGCATGTGTGAACAGTCCAATTGTTCTAGGATCTGTGGCAAATGGCTGAACTGGACCAGTGAAAACCACAGATATGGGTCTAATTATAGCTTGGTTTAGGAGTTGGTAGAAACTTTTTCCTCCAGATTGTGGTCTCGATCAATCAGAGTAAATCGAGCAGCTGATTATTTTCACCCAATTGTAGAAATCTGCATTAAACTTTCAAACAATACAACAATCATCTTGATACAGATTTTACAAAACAATAGAAAGAGTCTCTCTCTCTCTCTCTCTCTAGTTTGGTTTGTCTGAGACCGTTGCAGGGTTTAATTAAAAAAACTAAAGTGTTTTGTTTACGCTAATGAGAGTCTGAAATATGTTGAGTTTACACATCCTTTTCAGTACTGAATGAAGACAGGAGTCTGTAGTTATATTCATACCCAGGATAATATGTAAAATATCCTATGCCAATCCATTAGAGCTTCACACACTCTCTTCCTACCTGCAGCTACAAAAACAGAAAACACATCTGACTTTCAGGACTTCAGCAGTTCTCACAGGAGACTCTTTAGTGCCACACTGTGGCCGTGTGATGAAAGGCTGATATTTAAAACAGTAAAATGTTATAGGATCTTATTGATTTCAAAGGAAATTGTAGGTTGCAATATACACTTATTGATGATAATGTAAATGGAACGATTATGTTCAATCAAAATTATTTGTTTTTATAATGTTTTAAGTGGGAAGCACTGTGGTGCAGCAGGTAGTGTCTCAGTCACAGCTGTCTGTGAGGAGTGTGTTGTGTTCTCCGGGTCTGCGTAGGTTTCCTCCGGGTGACTGTCTGTGAGGAGTGTGGTGTGTTCTCCCTGTGTCTGCGTGGGTTTCCTCCGGGTGACTGTCTGTGAGGAGTGTGGTGTGTTCTCCCTGTGTCTGCGTGGGTTTCCTCCGGGTGACTGTCTGTGAGGAGTGTGGTGTGTTCTCCCTGTGTCTGCGTGGGTTTCCTCCGGGTGACTGTCTGTGAGGAGTGTGGTGTGTTCTCTCTGTGTCTGCGTGGGTTTCCTCTGGGTGACTGTCTGTGAGGAGTGTGGTGTGTTCTCCCTGTATCTGCGTGGGTATCTTCCGGGTGACTGTCTGTGAGGAGTGTGGTGTGTTCTCCCTGTGTCCGTGAGGGTTTCCTCCGGGTGACTGTCTGTGAGGAGTGTGGTGTGTTCTCCCTGTGTCCGTGAGGGTTTCCTCCGGGCGACTGTCTGTGAGGAGTGTGGTGTGTTCTCCCTGTGTCTGCGTGGGTTTCCTCTGGGTGACTGTCTGTGAAGAGTGTGGTGTGTTCTCCCTGTGTCTGCATGGGTTTTCTCCGGGTGACTGTCTGTGAGGAGTGTGGTGTGTTCTCCCTGTGTTCGTGTGGGTTTCCTCCGGGTGACTGTCTGTGAGGAGTGTGGTGTGTTCTCTCTGTGTCTGTGTGGTTTTCCTCTGGGTGACTGTCTGTGAGGAGTGCGGTGTGTTCTCCCTGTGTTCGCGTGGGATTGGTAACTCAAAATGTCCATAGGTGTGAGTGTGTGAGTGAATTTGTGAGTGTGTGTGTCGCCCTGTGAAAAACTGGTGCCCCCTCCAGTGTGTGTCCCTGTCTTGCGCCCAGTGATTCTGGGTAGGCTCTGGACGCACCACCACCCTGAACTTAGAGGCAATGAATGAATGAAGGTTTTAAAAGGAATTTGTTAAGTGATTATAATATATGGCCCAGCCCTAGTGGAAATGGAATAGTGTGGTGCACTAGTGAGTCTTAAAAAGCACAAATTATTGGCCAAATACAAACAATACGTGTGTGTGTGTGTGTGTGTGAGAGAGAGAGAGAGACAGAGAGAGAGAGAGAGAGAGAGAGAGAGAGAGAGAGAGATTAAGTGAGCAGTCTTGAGGTGTAAACTCTGGGTTAATCCTCTTGCTCTTAAGCTTGTGATTGAATTACCTTTAAGTTGGTGACGTGTGACTTTAGTTCAAACCAAGTACCTGCTGCCTCTGTCTTCCACAGAGCAGTGAATATAATCTCATTCCTAAAGCCCATAGCTGACCTGCTATAAGACTACAATACAGTACGATATCATGCGCTGTAAGATTACATCCATAATGTGCTGCTTCTACATATAAATGTATTGTAACTTTTCACTGTGTGTGTGTTTTAGATGGAGAGTTATACACTGGCACTGTAATAGATTACAGAGGGAATCGCCCTGTTATTTCTCGCCATCTGAGTAAAGGTGGGCATGTGGATCTGAGGCTGGAGGATGGCTGGCTGGAAGGTACCACAGTACAAAATGATGATGATAATGGACATCACATTTTGTATTTCTTGTGAGCTTTGAAGAATTCCAGGGACACGTAATACTTATTTCTCAATCATTTTCTCCACCCATTCCTCACAGAACCTACCTTCATCAGCTCTGCCTTTATTCCCAGCGAGAAGAAGGTTTATTTCTTCTTCACTGAAACTGGCCGAAAGTCCACGGTCTCTCGCATCGCTCAAGTTTGCACTGTGAGCTGATTCATGTGTTTTCATTAAATACTGTAGATCTAATCCAGTGGGTTTATCACAGCAGTCGGGATCTATTAAAGTAACACTAGGTAAAATTGCTACCTTAAATTTACAGCTTCAAAATCATTGTGGTGCTTCACTGAGCTGTAACGGGGAGACTAGAGCCTCTTTTGTTGCTACTCTGTGCTCAGCACTGCAAACACTGCACTTCACTTTTGGAGGAAGGTAGGAAATAATACCCCCTCTCACCTCTGATTTCAGGACAGTGCGGTAAAGTGAATTACACTCAGTTACAACTAAATGCAAAATCTTAATTAGTGTACTTTTAATACCTTCTTTTGTTAGAGCTCAGGTTTATTTATTGTTGGGCATTTACTCTTTCATTCATTCATTCATTCATTTATTCATTCTTCAACATGTACACAGACTATTTATAAATTAGAAAACATTTTACCCAAAGGAACTTTATCTAAATTTAAATAGAATAAAAATAGAGCAGATATATAATGCAGATGAAAGGAGCCAGAGGATTGATTGATTTCACTTGTTGTTCATGTTGATTAATATATATATATTGTGTGTGTGTGTGTGTGTGTAGAGTGATGTTGGGGGTCAGGGGATTTTGCAGAGACGCTGGACCACTTTCACCAAAGCTCAGCTGCTGTGTCAGTCCGCCGGAGAACTGCCCTACAATGTCCTGCAGGACATCACCTCCCTCCAGCCACCAGAGGGAGCCACTGAGGACCAGACGCTCTTCTACGGCATCTTCAGCTCCCAGTGGGTAGTACACACTCTCACACTCATGGGCATTTATGCTTTCTGGGGTGTTTGGACAGAGTGGTCTCAGGCTTCTTTAAATATGTTTTGAATTTAGACTGTTTTAAATATGTGCCAAGTTTCCAGAGTTTTATATAGGAGTAATTAGCTCGAGGCTATGTTACAATGAATTCACTCTTCTTCACACTGTGGAAAAGCCTCACTCAGATTCTCGTGTCGTATTAGTTTGGATTCAACTTATTTGTCACATACAAAGTTATAAAAGTAAAACATTGCAGCGAAATTACTTTCCGTCTGTCCACTCACAGGGGTTCGGTGTGCGCAACAGACGCGATGGCAGCAGGTGCCCGCGCCATCTTACAATTAGAAGAAACAGCTGGATTACAACAGGGAAGTTGTGGTAAAAAAAGAAGGTCACAGATGTGCCTTAAGGAAGCACAGTGTGTGTTCTTGAAAAAAACAACAACACCTATAGCACACAAGCAATACACACAGATAGTTTCAGTGACATGGACAAAAGTTCTATGTAAGCTCTAGAAAAACAAAACCCCGGACGTTTGTGAAATTCCGCCCGGACATTTTTTTAAGTCTAAAAAAGAGGACATGTCCGGGTAAAAGAGGACGTCTGGTCACCCTATCCATGATGGAATCCAAGCTTCTATTCACAGTTCCAGTCTATGTGCCAACGGCTCTGCCCATCCCATCAATCATGTTGGTCAGTTTCCATGGACTGTTTACAACTGACTCAACCCTTTTCATTTTCCGATAAACCAGGGCACTGACTAATCCAATCAGCAGAAAGCCCACGATCATAAATCCAAATACGTATACATCCTCAATGTCCTCAATGGAAAGAGGTGCTAGACACACCACACGCCACCTCTCCCAACCATCCATGGCATATCCAGCCGGCGTCGTTCCATCGGGGCAGGCGGGCTCCCCCGTGCCCAAGCTTCTCCTTGAGAAGATGGTGTCAGTAGCGTTGAGAGACCAGTTGATCAATTCCATTTCTAATTTTAATTTGAAGAGCGGTGTTAAGAGAGTCTTTGAGGGTAGACAAGACAAGACCAGAGAAGCCAAGCAGGAAAGATAAGGAGCAGAGAGGGAGAATAATACTTAAACAATAACAGAAAACTGATACAAGACACACCCAAAGCTCAGTTTGACAAAAGTAGAGCATGATTCATAAAGCTACATTGACTTCCACTTGTCACCAATTTGCATCGTTTAAATCTGTATGACCTCTTTTTGGTTTGATGTCAAGTGTTCATAGCTGAAATATGGCAGGGTCTAATTATCTCCTTTAGTCTGGACCTTGGAAACCAAACTACAATTAAAACTATACTAATTTGCAGATCTGGAGCCCACCAACTCCAACAGTGTGAAATAAATCAACACATTTATTTTTTTGTGCTCTGTCTCTGATGGCAGACAATTCAGAATAGTCTCAGGTACTCGTCTGAGTCTGTCCAATCACAGCACTGCACCAACGTTTATGTGAGAGCGTAACAACGAGGTTAAAGACAGCAAAACATGCACACCGAGTGTGGAGAAATAAGAGCACTGAGTAAAAACAGAGAAAATGATAATGGAGAAGAAGGAGAACTGAGCAAAAACGCCTAAAGACCAGAGCTTCTGCTCCTTGCTCCTCACTGATGTGCATCTCAGCCACAGGCCTCAGGTCGGATACATCAGGTAACAACAACAGGACCCAGTCAGAATGTTTTGCCTTTTCAGAGGACCGACAAGAGAAAAATTCATTCACAGCTGAGGTGCCCTTGAGCAAGGCGCCAAGTTGGTCACAGCCCCCTGCTCCTGTTGTGTGTGTGCTCACTGCCCCTAGTGTGTGTGAAGAATTGCTCGCTAGTGTGTTGGGTCAAATGCAAAGAAGCAATTATCCCTAAGGGGATCTATAAAGGTGTTTATTTTCCTTCTTCTTCTTCTTCTTCTTCTTCTTCTCCTCCTCCTCCTTCTCCAGGCGTGAGCTCCAAAACTGGTCTTGGTCTTAGTGGTAACTCAAGCTAACTTTCCTAGAATGCTAGGAGGTGCTAGTGCTGTCTCGTCAAATGGGAGACGTTATGAAAAAAAAAACATGTTTTTCAACCCATGAGCACATTAACTCACAAACTAAGACCCAAATAAGACCCACCCAGTCAGTTTCCTGATGAGTCATTCTGATTCTACTCCACTTCTGATGTCAAGTGCAGAGACTTTAGTATCACCCCGCCCCCTCGTCTGAGTCTGTCCAATCACAGCGCTGGAGCCATGTTTATGTGAATGTGCAATGCCATGGTTTGAAGAAAGAGAACCGAGCAAAAACAGCTAAAAACCAGAGCTTCTGCTCCTCACTGCTGTGCGCTCGGGGTCGGGGTGAACAGCGAGCGGCTTATTATCATTTAAAGGAACAGGTGCTGAAAGCGGGCGTTCTGAACAGGGCTGTTTACACAGGGGGAGTGCTGTGGGGTTTTGACCAAAGCAGGTCACAGATGTTTATTTGGACTCCAGTGTTCACTCATGAAAATTGAGAGAATGTCTCCTTTAAAGTCTTTTTCTATCTAATTTGCATCTGCCACATCTGTAGTTTATATTGTCTACAGTAATCTGCCAGGTCCTGTGACTGTAACTACTCCCTCTGTTCTTTGTCTATGTTTATACAGGTCTGTAAACTCAGGCCGCTCTGCAGTGTGTGTGTTCAGCCTCAAGACCATTAAAGACGTTTTTGCAGGAAACTACAAGTTTCTGAACAGAGACACGATGGAGTGGATCACGAAAGTTCAGGAGAAGCCTGCTAATCCCGGAGAGGTGGGGTCTCAGCTCCAGCTTTAAAACACAAACGTTATTATACAGGTTACAACAACACTGAGTACAAACCGGATTCCAAAACAGTTGGGACACTAAAGAAATTGTGAATAAAAACTGAATGCAATGATGTGGAGATGGCAAATGTCAATATTTTATTCGTAATAGAACATAGATGACAGATCAAAAGTTTAATCTGAGTAAATGTAACATTTTAAAGGAAAAATGTGTTGATTCAAAATTTCAGTGTCAACAAATCCCAAAAAAGTTGGGACAAGTAGCAATAAGTGGCTGGAAAAAGGAAATTGAGCATATAACGGACAGCTGGAAGACCAATTAACACTAATTAGGTAAATTGACAACATGATTGGGTATAAAAAGAGCTTCTCAAAGTGTCAGTGTCTCTCTGAAGCCAAGATGGTAAGAGGATCACCAATTCCACCATTGTTGCGCAGAAAGATAGTGCAGCAATACCAGAATGGTATTACCCAGTGTAAAATTGCAAAGACATTTAAGTTATCATCATCAAACGTGCATAACATCATCAAAAGATTCAGAGAATCTGGAACAATTGCTGTGTGTAGGGGTCAACGCCATAAAACTCTACTGGATGCTCGCGATCTCCGGGCCCTTAAACGTCACTGCACCTGAAACAGGAATGCCACTGTCAAGGAAACAGATACATGACTGACAGGACTGAAGACAAAGGTGCAATGTGAAATGTACGACAAACAGGACGTGAAACAAGAGGGCTTAAATACTAACACAAACGAGACACACCTGGACAGATAACGAGGAGGAGGGGTTAACACATGACACGGACGAGGAGGCGGAACAAAGGCGGAGACAAGGACATAAACAAAACATAGCCATGTGCTAAAAAGAGCACATGACCGGGGACAACAGACTTGACAGGACAAAGGCGTGACACAGTGCAAAGAGGAAGCCATTTCTAAGCAAGCTCCACAAGCCAAGCTCAGACGTTTGCACTGGGCCAGGTGTCTTTTAAAATGAAGTGTGGCCAAATGGAAGACTGTTTTGTGGTCAGATGAGTCACAATTTGAAGTTCTTTATGGAATATTGGGACACCATGTCATCCGGACCAGAGAGGACAAGGATAACCCAAGTTGTTATCAACGCTGGGATTTGTTGATGCCATGAAATTTTGAAAAAACATATTTTTCCCTTAAAAAGATACATTCTCTCAGTTTAAACTTTTGATCTGTGATTTGTGTTCTATTCTGAATATATATTAGATGTTGGCAACTCCACATCATTGCATTCAGTTTTTATTTGTTTAGTGTCCCAACTTTTTTGGAATCCAGTTTGTAGTATTTTTATCTTAAAATTACAGCTTCAGAATTGTGATGCTCCACTGAGCTGTAATAGGGAGAAAAGGGACTCTGTCATTGCTAATCTGGGCTCAGCACTGCAGAAACTGCACTATGTAACCCTCTCTCCCCTCCCTCTTGATTTCAGGGCAGTTCTGTAAAAGTGAATTACACTCTGCAACTGTAGGGGAGCAAAAATACCAAATCTTATGTAGTTGTCCTTTAAAATTGATGAAGTAGTTTCTTGTATGTGCTATAAACCTAGTCTAGATCTCAGAGCAGGACCCCAGTCCTCAAAATATATTTGATATTATCAATAAATACTTAATATTTCAGCTCATGATAAATGAAGCCTCAAAAGTTTGAATTAAGAGAATTATGTGGTAGAATTTTGAGTTAAATGTCACCTAAAATTTACTGTAATCTCACACTGTTAATCATATCTCACAATGTGTTCATCGTGTAAAAAGACTTTTACATTTCTACACTGCTCAAGAGAACAAAGGGAACAATAAACAACACAACTCCAAGTCAATTTCTGTGAAATCAGTCTGTCCAGTTATGAAGCAACACTGACTGTGCATCAATTTCACCTGCTGTTGTGCAAATGGAACAGACAACAGGTAGAAATGAGAGGCAATTAGCAAGACAACCCCTATAAAGGAGTGGTTCTGCAGGTAGTGATCACAGACCATTTCTCTGTTCTCATCCTTTCTGGCTGATGTTTTGGTCACTTTTGCATTTTCTCAGTGCTCTTAGCCCTAGAGGTAGCATGAGGCGGTGTCTACAACCTACAGAAGTTGCTCAGGTAGTGCAGCTCATCCAGGATGGCACATCAATGTGAACTGTGGCAAGAAGGTTTGCTGTGTCTGTCAGCAGTGTCCAGAGCATGGAGGAGATACCAGGAGACAGGCCAGTACACCAGGAGATGTGGACGAGGCCGTAGAAGGGCAACAAGCTGCCTCCTCCTTTGTGCAAGGAGGAACAGGAGGAGCAGTGCCAGAGCCCTGCAAAATGACATCCAGCAGGCCACTAATATCCATGTTTCTGTGCAAACATGAGGGTGGTATGAGGGCGTGACATCCACAAGTGGGGCTTGTGCTTACAGCCCAACACTGTGCAGGGCGATTGGCATTTGCCAGAGAACACTAAGATTAGCAGATTTGCCATTGGCACCCTGTGCTCTTCACGAATGAGAGCAGGTTCACACTGAGCACATGTGACAGTCAGGAGACACCATGGAGAATGTTCTGCTGCCTGCAACAACCTCCAGCATGACAGGTTTGGCAGTGGGTCAGCAATGGTGTGGGGAGGTATTTCTTTGGAGGGCCACAGCGTTCCATCCACCAACACCATGTTGCACCACAGACTGTCCAGGAGATGACTTATGCTTAAATCCAGATCTGGAAGAACATCTGCCACCTCATCAGGAGCATGCCCAGGCATTGAAGGGAGGTCATACGGCACGTGGAGGCCACACACACTACAGAGCCTCATCTGAACTTGTCTTGAGGACTTTCCACTCTAGTTGGATCAGTCTGTAATTTGATTTCCCACTTTTATTTTGAGTATGATTCCAAATTCAGACCTCGGTTATGCTATTTTGTTCTCAACTCATTGCACTATGTAATGAATAAAGATTTTCAACTGGAATATTTCAATTATTGAGATCTTGGATGTGTTATTTTAGTGTTCCCTTTATTTATTTAAGCAGTGTACATGGTGCCTTTAAATACCTGTGTGTATTACAGATTTAGTATTAGGTTCTAAAGGGTTTCTGAAATTGAACATTCATGCATCACTATTTTTGTGTTTTTATTCTTCTTAATTTTGTCCCTCCCTCTGTGCAGTGTGGTCTCCACAATGCCTCATATAACATTCTGCAATTTTTGAAGAACAATTTCCTCGCTGAGCAGAGTGTCCAGCCCATCAATCGGGAGCTGACCTTTGTGTCACCTGACCACCTTTACAGTAACATTGCGGCTCAGAGAGTGAAAGGGGCTCATGGGAAAGAATACACAGTGCTTTACCTGCTCACAGGTAACACTGACCTCATTAATATGGACACTTCACACCTTCACTATGATTAGTTCTGAGATGCTTCAGGTTAAATTTGAAACAAATTTTTTAATTTTGTCATTATGCTCAATGCAAAGCATGGGCTCAAAGGGTTTTATTCCTCCCAGCCTCCCAGGCTGGAGATGTCACTGTAGCCCACTGGGATGGTCCATCACAGGATCATTACTGTTCATATATTATTGTTTGGATAGTGAGCCATTCTCATCAGAGCAATGAGCCTGGCCTGAGTCTGATGCTGTTATAACATGCTGTTCAATTTTTCCAAACGTGACCAGTGAGTGGAAGTACAACTAGGGGTTTCCTGTAAAGTGGCCTTAAAGTAGTGTAGTTTGCTCTTTGTACACCCTTAGGGATACTTTTGGCACACACATGCTAGTTATAGCCTTTGTTAAGACACTAAGCCATAAATAGATAGATAGATAGATAGATAGATAGATAGATAGATACTTTATTGATCCCCAGGGGAAATTCAAGGTCTCAGTAGATTACAGACATCACATACAACAATCACTAACCGCAATGGACTATTTAAAAAAAAAAACCTAAAACAAATATCAAAATTGACATATAGACTTCAATAGACTATGTAGGCTGAGTCATGTATCAAATAACAGAAAATCAAATACCAAGAAGTTAACATAGTGTGCTTAAGAATGATCAAACATAACCTGGCAAGAATCTGTGATACAGTCAGCAGCTGAGGATGATCTCTTGAGTGCAGTATATAGTTTAAAAGTTGAAAAAGTGTGGATAGTGCAAAGGGTATGGAATGTGCAGTATCAGTGCAGTTTCAGAATTAGAAATAAATATAGTAAAATAATTAGTGCAAGGCAATTCAGTGCAATGTTCCTGTATTAAGTATAAAACTACTATTGTAGCTGTCAGATTAAGGTACACATGAGGTAAATGAGATGGTTGACTTGTCCCATGGTTGACTTGTCTATTGTCCAGTTAGGTACACATGTACAAATATGGAGGAGGTGGTGGTGGATGGGCAGACAGACTATGAAGCGTTGAACAGCTCAATAGCCCTGGGGACAAATGAGTTCCTCAGTCTGTCAGTTGAGCCTGGCAGTGAGCGAAGTCTCCAGCTGATCAAGCTCTTCTGCTTAGTTATGATACTGTGGAGTGGATGGCACTCATTGTCCAAGATGCTAATCAGTTTGTTCAGGGTCCTCTTGTTTGATATGTAAGTGATGCACTCCAGTTCAGCCCCCACCACAGAGCCAGCTTTCTTAACCAGCCTGTCTAGTCGCCCAGCAACCTTCTCCTTTATGCTTCCTCCCCAGCATACTACAGCATAAAAGAGGACACTCGCAACAACAGTCTGGTAAAACATCCTGAGGAGCTTACTGCAGACATTGAAGGACCCCAACCTCCTCAGGAAGTACAGCCTGCTCTGCCCTTTCTTGTAGAGTGCTTCAGTGTTGGCTGACCAGTCCAGTTTATTGTCTAGGTGTAAGCCCAGATACTTATAGGTGTCCACCACCTCCACGTCGACCCCATCAATGGTGACTGGTAACAGGACAGACTTTGACCTGCGGAAGTCCACCACCATCTCCTTGGTCTTTGAAGTGTTCAGTTGGAGGTGGTTCAGTTTGCACCATTGCACAAAGACCTCCACCAGGCTCCTGTACTCCTCCTCCTGCTCGTTCTTGATACACCCCAAAATCGCAGTATCATCAGAGAACTTCTGCATGTGGCACAACTCAGTGTTGTAGCAGAAGTCAGATGTGTACAGGGTGAACAGGACTGGTGAGAGCACAGTTCCTTGCGGAGCTCCTGTGCTGCAGATCATGGTGTCGGAGAGACAGTTCTTCAGTCTCACGTACTGTGGCCGCTCTAACAGATAATCTGTAATCCAGGTTACCAGGTTAGCGTCCACACCCATCTGTTGGAGCTTGTCTCCCAGTCTGAGAGGTTGGATGGTGTTGAAAGCGCTTGAGAAGTCAAAGAACATGATTCTCACAGCACTGTTCCCCTTGTCCAGATGTGAATGTGTCCTGTGTAGGAGATAAGTGATGGCATCCTCCATGCCCACTTTCTCCTGGTATGCAAACTGTAGTGGGTCCAGTGCATGGCGTACCTGGGGTCTCAGTATGCATAAGACCAGTCTCTCCATTGTCTTCATCACATTTGATGTTAGAGCCACAGGCCTGTAGTCGTTAAATTCATTTGGGTGTGGTTTCTTAGGGACAGGGGTGAGACATGAGTCTTCCACAGTGTTGGAACTCGTCCGAGACGGAGACTCAGGTTGAAGATGTGCTTCAGTGGCTCTCCCAGTTCAGCAGCACAGGCCTTGAGCAGCCTTGGACACAGTCTGTCTGGCCTGGCAGCCTTACCAGGTTGCAGTCTCCTCAGCTGTCCTCTGACCTGGTCAGCCGTGACGATGGGGGGAAGGGGGGTAGGGGCAGGGGAGGTGATGGTCTTGGGGGGGTAGTTGGATGGCTGGAGGCTGATGGCTGTTGACTGGAGCTGTTGACACCATGTGAGGGAGGGGTGTGATAGCCTGTGATGGGGGTCGCCTAGAGTGTGATGGAGGTGTTGGTTGGTCAGGCAAGCACACAAGAGCAGTGTCTGAGTCAGTAAGGGGTGGCTGGC
Source organism: Hoplias malabaricus (assembly GCF_029633855.1). NCBI lineage: Eukaryota > Metazoa > Chordata > Actinopteri > Characiformes > Erythrinidae > Hoplias > Hoplias malabaricus. The sequence continues at coordinate 44,474,796 of NC_089805.1, forward strand.
ATATCACTGCCATCGAAGCTGGATCAGGATCAGAGCGGTCAAACCTGCAGTAGAACTGGTTCAGCTGATTCGCCATGTCCAGATCCCCATCCACAGAACTGCTGCTCTTTTTGAGGCCAGTGATGGTCTTCATACCATCCCAAACCTCCCTCATGTTGTTCTCCTGCAGCTTCTGTTCCACCTTCCTTCTGTAGTCCTCCTTAGACTCTTTCAGCTTGACTTTGAGTTCTATATGCTTAAGAACTTAAGTCTGAGCTCAGCTCTGCCATGTCTCCCTCTCTAAACACCATTTTCTTCCTATTGAGAAGGGCCTTGACATTGCTGGTTATCCAAGGCTTGTTGTTGGGAAAGCAGTGTACAGTTTTCGTGGGGACAATAATGTCCATACAGAAGTTCAGGTAGTCAGTAGTGCAATGTGTGACCTCCTCTAAGTCCTCCCCACTCTGCAACACACTCCAGTCTGTGGATCCGAAGCAGTCTCTCAGAGTCTCACCTGCTTCAGGTGTCCATTTCCTGAAGGTGCGTGTGGTGGCTGGTAGCCTCGGTACTTTGGGCTTGTACACTGGCTGTAGATGAATGAGGTTGTGGTCTGACTTCCCCAGCGGGGGGAGCGGCGTGGCACTGTATGCATCCCTCAAATTTGCGTACATGAGGTCTATTGTTCTGTTTTTTCTTGTAGGGCAGTTGACAAACTGGTAGAAATTCGTGAGGGTGGAGTCCAATGTTATGTGATTGAAGTCGCCCGAAATCGCAAAAAATGCATCAGTGTGTTGAGTTTGCAGCCTAGCGATTATTGAGTGGATGACGTCACACGCTCTGTCCGGAAGAGCACGCGGCGGAACATAAACACACACCACAATGGCGTGCAAGAATTCTCTTGGCATGTAGTACAGTCGGAGACTGACCGCCAGTAACTCCACATCCTTACAGCATACAGTCTCCTTCACTGTAACATGTTCTGGATTGCACCATCTGTTGTTAATGTACATCACCAGTCCACCTCCCTTCTTCTTGCCAGAAAGTTTACAGTCTCTGTCCAAGTGAGCCACACTGAAGCCGGGCAGCTCAACTTTAGCAGTGGGGATTTGGCTAGTTAGCCATGTCTCTGTAAAGCATAGCAGGCTACACTCTATGTATAACTTCTGATTTCTTACCAAGGCAGCCAGTTCGTCAGACTTGTTAGCCAGAGAGTTCACGTTTCCCATCACCATCAAAGGAACTGCGGGCTTGTATCTCCACTTCTTCTCCCGCCGCCTTGTCTTCACTTTAATCCCTGCACGGCACCCTCTAAAGCGCCATAGCTCCTCTGGGATGTTGACATTAACTCTGCCAGCATTCTTCCGTAGTGCGACCAGCTGATTCCTTGTGTACACAAGTTTGCTGTCGCTGGGTCATTGCGATCAGTCCATATCCATAGGATAGAATAAAACACTCCTCAAGGTGTGTAACCAAAAAGTTGCAAGATAAAAAAGTAAACAAAGACTTAGACTTAGAAAAAACACATGGAGCCTGAGCTACCTCGAGATGCTGCCACTGTCATCTGCGCCATTTTGAAACATTGTGTGTTGAAGCATTGCGTGAAACATAGTGTGTTCTCTCTCTCTCTCTCTCTCTCTCTCTCTCTCTCTCATTTCATGTCTCCTCAGAGGTATTCAGTATCCAAAATGTTGCTTCATTATGTGTTCAAAGAATTATCATCTTGTTCATGTGACTCGACAAGAACAAGAGCATAATATACTCACAAAGAGGATTTATAAGTCTATAGTGATGTATAGTATATAGTAAGAAGCTGTCTAATAATCTCATCCACAGACTCTCCACCCACAAGTTGACAGAAAATCTGATACTTTCAGATTTAACCTGGCCTAACTGCCTGGATTCTGCCAGTTGCACGTCAGGACTCTGCCTTCTACACGTCATGTCAAAATAGCAGACTTGGGATTGGTTCTTTTGCATGTCCGTCAAATTTCTTTTTCCCACTGTAGTCGGCGGTTCTTGGTCATGTTAAGTGGTGAAAGGCAATGCGAGACTAGCTGTCTATAAACAGTTGTTTTGTAGGGTACTGTGGTTTTCTTCTACAGCTAATGGTGTGTTTTGCCATATCTTGCCTAACCCTGAACAGAAAATGGTTTCCTGCACAAAGCAGTAATTCTGGAGAAAGGTGCCCACATTATCGAAGAGATCCAAGTGTTTACTCAGCCTCAGCGGGTCAGAAACCTCCTACTGTCTGTCTCCAAGGTAACAATTCATTCAACAATTCAAGGTAACAGCTCTTCTGGCCTGTTATAATCAGTTCTAATCAGTTATAATGATAAAATTATGTTGTAATGTTAGTGGTTTTTTTTGTTTGTTTGTTTGCATTTTTTCTTATATGCTTAGTTTAATGTTTTTATTTAATTTTTTTAATGTTTTTAGGTATATGTTATATTTTTTTCAGCACTTTGGTTGGCACTCGATGTCTTTTAAATGTGCTATAGAAATAAAGTTGACTTAGTTTAGGGTTAACTGGACTAACTGGCAGTTAGCCTGCCTGCCCCGTTGGAACGACACCGGCTGGATATGCCATGGTTGGATGGGAGAAGAGGTGCGTGGTGTGTCTGGCGCCTCTTTCCACCGAGGACATTGAAGATGTATACCTATTTGGACCTATGATCGTGGGTTTCTGCTGATTGGATTAGGCGTTGCCCTGGTATATCGGGAAATTAAAAGAGTTTAAACAGTAAACGGTCTAAGGAAATTGACCAACATGATTGATGGGATGGGCAGAGCCGTTGGTACACAGACTGTGACTGTGAGTAGAAGCTTGGATTCCCTCATGGAGCAACTAACGGCTTTGAACTCCAAGTTTGAACGTTTGGAAGAGCAAAAATCGAACCTTGAATCAGAGGGAATATTAGCTTCAGGTCTCTGATTCTAACAAACTGAATTTATCTGTTTTGGCTGCCCCAGCTATCAGCAATCAAACTCCCCAAGAGGAACAGTTGCTATGGAAATCTGGCTGCACCCTCCCCTGTCTTGAACTGCTGGGCCAGTTCAGGACAAGTGATCGCTATTCCATTCTGCTGACTTTCTCAAAGACTGAACCTTGCTCCCCTCCACCCATGAACACGCCTCCTAACTGCTTTTCGTCCATGTAACTGAAACTATCTGTGTGTATTGCTTGTGTTTTTTATTGCAGGTGTTGTTTTTTTCATGATCACACACTGTGCTTCCTTAAGGCACAGTCTGGGACCTTCTTTTTTTTTTACCACAACTTTCCTGATGTAATCCAGCTTTTTCTTCTAACTGTAAGATGGCACGGGCAACCTGCTGCCGTTGCGTCTGTTGCACATACCTAACCCCTGTTCATGTGAGTGGACAGACGAAAATGTATTTCACTGCAATGTTGTACTAACTTTGCATAACTTTGCAGAAAGGAACAGATGCAGTAGATGGCGTCCATAAATGAAAACCGCTTTCATGATTTTCTGTTTGAACCGCTCCTGCCGTAGTGGACCTTGATGACCCTATAGTCACTTTCAGTTTCTTTCATTTTTCTCGACACTGCTGTGATGACCTCTGGTAACCTTGCTCGTGCATTAACTCGGAAAGATCAGTATGTTTTCTCATTCCTTGATGCACCGTCTAATTCTCGCTGGATTCTTTTGTCAGCCACAAATCCAAGGAATGTCTGAACCTCTTCCAAAGACCACGGTATAACTTTCCGCACTCCCATTTCGAGTCGGATAAAAACAAACCTGATCTCTGCTGTAGCTTGGAGATATTAAAAATGGCACTAGAGGTCTGTATTTGTCACAGAGGAGTAACTATTCCTTCTGGCCATTCAGCAGTCTGCAGGGTTTATTCATCAGAATTTAGTACCTACTCTGCACAGTAGGAACCCTGAGCGAGCTTTGACTGAAAACCTACCATTTCCAGTGACCAGGTACCAGATTTGGCAAGTGGAAAAGCAAAAGAGCTGTGCTGCGTCAAACAGAGTCGTGTAGGTTCAATGCAGTGGAAAAGTGTCATAAATGTCTCTGTAGTGTAACGGTGTTTAGGAGTAAACAGCTGGAGCTTGTGTGTCAGTATTTCAGTGTGAAGCTTATTGTGTCCACACTCATGTCTCCAACTAAACGCACTGATTTTATCATATCACGATTATTATTTTAGTTGTCTGACACCCCAAACTGATGCAGATCATTAAGGCCATTAAGTAGAAGTTTTGAGAAAATTAGTTAGTGAAAAGATAATCAAAGAAAGTCAAAGTAAAATATGTATTTCCAAAAATGGATCAAAAGCTACAGAGAAAATGGGACTAGATGTGAACCCATTCACGGGTGTCTGTGTCTCAACACTATGGGTCCGAAAGGGCGTGGAGCTGTTGAGAGGTGTGTACTGTATCCCTGTGTAATGTCTCCTCTGCTGTGTGTCCTTTAGGGTGTTGTGCTGGTGGGCTCTTCTGAGGGAGTGCTGTCTGTCCCTGTCTCTAACTGCTCGTTCTATCTGAGCTGTGCAGATTGTGTATTAGCAAGGGACCCCTTCTGTGGCTGGGACTGCTCAAAGAAAACCTGCGCTCAAATCTCCTCCATTACAGAGAATGCGTGAGTCCAGTTAATACATTTTAAACCCACACGGATGTTAGTGTGTGAACAGGAGCAGAAATAAGGTGGGACAGCTTTGGGGAATGAAAATCTGGCTTTTTGAGCATTGAGTTGGGGAAGTACATCCTTGTTGCTTTTAGCCTTTTTAAATGCAGTTGACCTCTAAGTAGGACAGATGGACTTAAAAGGTGGAGATTCTGTTTTAGAATTCGGATTATTACACTTGTTCTATAAAGTTGTCCTTGAATGCACTAGTTTATGATCCATAGTGTGAACACCCGACATGGGAGTTTGTTTGTCTGTTTATGTATTTATTTGTTTATTGGGCCTTAGTCTTCACCACTTGACTGTGAGTCTCCCACTGGCACACAGTGCCCTCTGCCTCTATCACAGAGAAATGGCGCAGACTTAAGGGGTCAAACTTTACGCCATACGCCATAGACAGGAAAAGCCACACCATTACATCATGACTAGGGGTGTGGACACAGATTCAGCTCTGTGGAGTTTTCAGGGTCTTAACAAATAAACAGTAAAAATGTGTTTACTGGGGCTGAATATGTTTGAATCTCATATAAACAATAATGTTTGTTACTTTTAAGACTCTCACAGTGTTCTGTTTTCTCTGGTTCTCCGTCAGTGTTCAGGATGTGGACAATGAGGATGTGTCTGAAGTTTGTAAGCCTCCTGGGATCAATCCCAGATCTCACTCCATGTCACTCCCAACCCCAGCAGGTGAGTCGCACTCAAATAAACCAGCTGTGGATTGGATGTGGACAGCTGTAAATAGTGTAATAAAGTGTTTTTCACTTCTCAGTGAAGTGTCAGCACTTTTTCAGAATTTTGAACTTTTTAACTTTTTAATATTTAAATTTTTAAATTCAGAAGTATTTTAACCATAAATACTCAAATGAGGATGAACACTTGTGTAAACTCTTAAAGCTGGAACTCCTTCTGTACTAATACCTGTAAACGCCTCTATGTATCGTGTGGCTGTGCAGAGCTGTGTATCAGCTGTGTATTGTGCACACCCTTTGGTCTCTGTGGTCGCCATGACCGTAAGACCCAAACAATACCTGACGACCGAACTACAGTGAAAACAGCATAGAGCAGTTTGACAATTGTTTTTCAGATGTGCAGGAAGATGTTGCCACTTGTCATTCTCAACAAACTGTTCTTATTCTTTGATTGGTTATTTACAGCAGGGCATGAGACTGCCTTCTTCATTGCTCATTTTTGCATGTTCTTTTGTAGATGCTGTTGTAGTGCTCAGGTTAATTTAAAGTACTTTGGCTGGCATGTATTCAGAACCTGAGTATTCTGCCTGCACCATGATGCAGAGAGGTTTACAGGGATTTTCACAGACATACAAAGCAGCCTTTATTGTTATAAAATGAAACACAAACCTGAAAGTCATGCTTTCTTTCTTCACTGAAATCATTTAAATCAAAAACAAAGGAAGTTGAAATCATTACCAAAGAGTTTCACCAATTTAAAGCCAAATATTTTCAGCAGCTTTTTATTTATGTTATACCTGAGTGTGAAAAAACAATAATAATGCAGGCCACTAGAATCACAAAGAATGTCCCACTGAAGCCCAAGTGCACAAACCATGTACAAATATGTTTTAGCATTAATTCCTTTCCTGGGTTAATACATTAAGTATACTGATGTAGGTACACATCTAGTTATTAAAGATTAGTTAATATTCTTTTAAATTGAGCAAGGAATTGATCCTCTTGTTTGCTGAAATTCATATAAAATCATGCAGGCACGGTTAAAATACATTTACATCAGAATAACATAGAATATCACATGATTAAATAATAACAATACATTGGGTAATGCATAACTGGATTAGGAAATGCAAAAGTGTCCATGATAACTCCTTTTAGGACAGAGATAATATGAGAGAGAGAGAGAGAGAAAGAGAGAGAGAGAGAGAGAGAGGGAGAGAGAGATGAAACAAAGGGTTGCTTTTGTGACATATGATTTCCCAAATGTCCACTTGGAGGCACTGTTGGTCTATGTTGTTTCTTCTGGGTTGAACTATGAATGTTCGATTTAAAATTTCACATTCAGTTAAAATGTCCATGCCGTCAAGTGTCGTATCCTTTTGATTGTCTCATAAAGTCCTGTCCATTGATGCAAGTTTCCAGTGGAGATTTATCAGTAGGAAAGGAGAATTAGCCTCAATAGTTTTCTTTTAGAGAAAACTTGCAAGGGTGTTGACTCATTCTCCTGTGGGTCAACTGTTGATTATTCCCTAGATTAAGTCTGACCATTAGCTTGACAAATGCTTTTGAGGAGTCCTGGACTTCATCATGTGGTGACTTTACGAGTTACTTATCAGGATCTCCTGACTGATTTAAAAGAGGTATCTGTTGGTCTAATGATGGTCTGATGGTCATAAACCGTGCGTACAGACCTCTTAGTGTAGGGACCTTCTCCTACACCTCACAGTGTAAATTACCCTCTGGTCTCCAAAACAGACTATATGTGTGTGTGGGGGGGGGGCATAGAATTCCTCTTGGTCATGAAGTGGAGAGCAGGAGGAGAATCTTAGATTCCTTAATAAAATGATTTGAATAATCCATAATCTTGAAGATGATCAGCATACTTTGTCCTTCCTCCACTACATTCCCCCCTTTTTGCAGTTTTGTGGTCCTGTAGAAAGCATGGAGCTGCAAAAAGATTGCTGTGGAGGGAGGTGAGATCAGTAAGCACATTCAAATCCATTTTCAAAGCTGATGCCTTCATATCAGTCTGTATGGGTGCATATTAAGTGTTGTTGGTCATGTAATGAAGGAATTCTAAATACTTATGAGTAGTTCTTGTTCAAACACTACCTCAAGGGCTGGTTTTTCGATATCGTCCTCTGCTTTATGCCTAACAAACTTAACTATTTTATCAGACGAAGTTTCTAACCTGCTCTGTAAGGCTCGAGTGTGTTTGAACCCCCAGGAGCTGGCGCAGGAGAGGAGCAAAGAAAACAAGACAAGAAAGCAACTGGAGACGGGACTCAGGACAGGACAGGATCAGGCACAGAAAATGGAGTGGGGAACATGACAAGACTGGAAACTAAGCTCTAGACAAGGCAGGGGACTGACAAAGGGGAGCATCAGAAGACAGAACTTGAGACCAGACAGGAGACTGAACAGTGAAATAGACAGGAGACAAGACATGCGACTAGAATGGAGACTGGACTTAAGACAGGACAGGTGCAGAAACAGGAGACTGAACCCCATACTGAACCAGGGACAGGAAGGGAGATTGAACTGAGGACAAGAGACTAGACTGAAACGGACAGGACTAGAAACAGGAGACATGACTCGGGACAAAACAGAGGACAGAAATGGAGACTCGACTGGAGACTGAAATGGAGACAAGACAGAACTAGAGATGGGTGACAAAGCACTAGACTGAAGAGAGGAACGAACAAGACTAAAAACAAGAGAATGGATGGGGGACAGGACAGGAGCAGGCACATGTGACTGGACTGATGACAAGACAGGGTGTTGGACATTGGATGTAACACTGGATGGAAAAGGAGACAGGACAGGTGATGGGACTGAGGCTGGGTACTGAGACCGGACTAAGGACGAGACAGGAGACAAGTACTGGGACTGGACAGGGGCAGAGACAGGTGACGAGACAGGTGACAAGACACTGGACTGGAGAGGAACAGAAACATTAGACTGGACACTGGATGGGTACGGGGACTGCACAAGGGACTGGACTTGAGACAGGACAGGTGACGGGACTGGGTAATGAGAATGGACAGGAGACTGGACAGAGGGTTGAAATGGGGACTGGGCTGGAGACAAAACAAGAGAAGAGACAGGTGACAAGACACTAGACTGAAACGGGGACTGGACTGGATTATTGACAGGGGACTGGCCAGGACTTGGCAGGGGAACAGGGACCAGGATGTTCATGGGGACAGAAACAAACACAGTGATAGGGACAGGAACAGAGACAAAGGCAGACACAGGTACAGGGACTTGGATAGAGACAGGAACCAGGACAGGAACAGACAGGGGAACCAAAATAACAGGAGGGTTAAATAACCCAGGACTGGTTAAAGTCTGTGGGAAAGCCTGAGGTACCAACCTGGGCACAGTTCTGGGGATCGGCCCCAAAGTCCTTGGGGCCAGCCTACGGACACGACCTGAAGTGGCCGGGGCCACAGTCACGGGTGCAGAAGCAGCAGGGGTGCCGCCGGCACAGGAACAGAAGCGCCGGGAGCCGCCACCAGCACAGGAACAGAAGCGGCAGGGGACACCGCCGGCACTGGAGCAGGAGCGGCTGTGAACGCCGCCTTCTCTGGAGCAGGAGCGGCTGTGTAAGCCGCCAACACTGGGACAGGAGCGGCTGAGGAAGTCGCCTTCACTGGATCAGGAGCGGCTGGGTTAGCCGCCTTCACAGGGACAGGAGCAGCCGAGGAGGCCGACTTCACGGGAACAGAAGCGGCTGGAGGCGCTGCAGACACTGGAGCAGCAGTGGTAAGAAGTCCTGCAATGATGTCCACGGAGGCAGGAGGTCCTGCAATGACATCCACGGAGGCAGGAGGTCCTGCAATGACATCCACGGAGGCAGGAGGCCCTGCGACAATGTCCATGGAGGCAGGAGGCCCTGCGACAACGTCCACGGAGGCAGGGGCCCTGCGACGACTTCCATGGAGGCAGGGGCTTGTGCTGCTCGCAGGGGAGGGTGCTGGAGCTGTTGAGGGTTCAAGAGGTCCAATGGGCGCATTCATGAGGAAATTCATGAAGTCCCTTGACCAAGGATCCTCATGAATTACGCCCCTGTTAGCCTCAACTCTTCTACCCTGAGGTTCAAGGCTAACAGCACCAACCCTCAACGCCCCCCAAAATCCTCCCCGGACCTGAAGGGGCAGTCCTCCGGCAAAGGGAAAACTCCAGCACGCTGCTTCCGCCGACTCCCACGCCGTCGGGATAAGGAGGACGTTTGTGTCTCCAGCTGGCATGCCAGGATCAGTGCTAAAGGGAGTCCGCCTAATAGCACACCTGGCCCATGGGTTCCTCGCTATGTCCATTTTTGTAGGTCGGTTCTTCTGTCAGAGTTGAAGGAGGATGAGGAGGTGGACGTACACACAAGTAAGATTTATTTAAACAAAACCAAGGCAAACACAACAAACAGAAAACAAACAGGAGCAGGGAGGCAAGAAAACAAACTAGAACTCAAACTAAATGAGCACATGGCTAGGAAAACAAACACAGGACGTGACAATATCCCGGTTTTTCCGTGGCCCGCACCTCAGTTTTCTGGAGGGTAATATTCGCAACCATACCCAGTCCTGTCCAGAGGGTTCCAGAAATCTTTGCCTTGATTTCTGTCTGGCCTGCAAGAAGGGTAACAGTTGTGGTGTTGTGAGGGCGAAGGAGCTTTGGGCCCTCTATGGACCACAGCATTTGTGACCGGTCCAGGGCGGATCGCTCTTGCTCTCGTGGGAGGCAGTCGCATTTTCTCCCTCTCCGCTCCTTATCTTTCCTGCTTGGCTCCTCTGGTCTTGTCTTGTCTACCCTCAGAGTCTCTCTTAACACAGCTCTTCGAATTAAAATTAGGAATGGGATTGATGAACTGGTCTCTCAACGCTATTGACACCATCTTCTCAAGGAGAAGCTTGGGCTCAGGAGAGCCCACCTGCCGTGATGGAATGACACCAGTTGAATATGCCATGAATGGATGGGAGAGGTGGCGCGTGGTATGTGTGGTGCCTCTTTCCATTGAGGACATTGAAGATGTATAGCGATTGGGATTTATGATCGTGGGCTTTCTGCTGATTGCATTAGGCGGTGCCCTGGTTTATTAGAAAATGGAAAGAGTTGAGTCAGTTGTAAACAGTCCAAGGTAACTGACCAACATTATTGATGGGATGGGCAGAGCCATTGGCTCACAGACTGGGACTGTGAATAGAAACTTGGATTCCATCAAGGAGCAACTAACGGCTTTGAACTCCAAGATTGAACATTTGGAAGACCAGTGCAAAATGGAACTTTGAATCAGAGGGAATATTAGCTCAAAAATTAGCTTCAGGTCTCTAACAAGCTGAATTTATCTGTTTTGGCTGCCCCAGTTTTCAGCTGCCTTGAGCTGCTTATAGTCAAACTCCCCCGGAGGAATGGTTGCTATGGAGATTCTGCTGCACCTATCTGTGAACTGTAGGCTTGAGGACACATGATTGCTACTACATTCTTGGACTTTCTCACAGACTGAACACTGCCCCCTCGTCCCACCCCTGAACACGCCTCCTACTGCTTCTGTCCACATAACTGAAACTGTCTGTGTGTATTGCTTGTGTGCCATAGGTGCTGTTATTTTCAAGATCACACACTGTGCTTCCTAAGGCACAGTCTGTGACCTTCTTATTTTACCACCACTTCCCTGTTGTAATCCAGCTGTTTCTTCTAACTGTAAGATGAAGCGGGCACCTGCTGCCATCACGTCTGTTGCACACCCCCAACCTCTGTTTGGGTGAGTGGACAGACGGAATATAATTTCGCTGCAATGTTGTACTTGTATAACTTTGTATGTGACAATAAATTCAATTCAATTCAATTCAATCATGTTGAATCAGGATGGGTAGCTCCCTCCAACTCTAGAGGTAGAGAATTAGCATTGATGTTTAGGGCTAGGGGCATTTCAGGCCGTTTATTTGTATTTTGTTGGGATTGTAGGACACCTCTAAGAGACACGGAACAAAGGGGTGCTTTTGTGACATACAATTTCCCAAATGTCCACCTGGAGGCACTGTTGGTCCATGCTGTTTCTTCTGGGTTGAACTATGAATGTTTGATTTAAAATTGCACATTCAGTTAAAACTTCCATGCCGTCGAGTGTCGTATCCTTTTGATTGTCTCATAAAGTCTTGTCCATTGATATAAGTTGGAGTGAGGTGTACCTAAGCCTGGGAAGGCACTCTGAGGAAATTTAGTCCCATGACCTGTTCACCCTCCTCCAGTGATCAATTTTTAGACCCAGCAGACCTTGCTGAAACCTGACTCCTAAAATGGGGAAATTTAATTCCTTCCCTTCTTGTAAAGTAATTTGGTAGAACTTTACAATATTGCACTGTTCACACAACACTGGTCAATATATCAGGAAATAATGAAGCATTACATATTAATATCTGCTTATTTGTGGACCAATATTGTTAAGTGTTTTGATTTTGTAATAGATTTTGTGCCGACAGTAATGATATGCACTTAGGGAGACATTTACTGTTGTTAATTTTAATTTCCGAAGTAATGACTGGTTACCACCTCTTTTCAGGGTCTGGGAGAATGTTTTGCCGTCCAGTTCAACAACACACTCAACTTCATCCACCCCTCTCTCAGGGGGAAATGTGATATGAGCCCTGGTGAACTCTGAGGCTGAATCGCTGTCATCTCTCCAGCCAGATTCTATCCAGCCAGTCACTTTAGAGTGTTTTAAATCCCAGTGAATACAGACCTCCACGGGAGTGACCCCCATCACTACACACTGCAGAGAAAGGTCCTGATTGTCTCTCTCCTCTGAGACGTACAGTTCCACGGTGGGCTGGGAACTGGGCTCTGGGGTTGAGAGACATAATACAGTATGTTCACGTTACTATCATCATATCAGTTTTTTTCACAGACAGTTATCTGGGATTTAGGTATTCTATTCTATTTTTTATTATGTGCTGCATTTTGCTTTTTCTTACCTACAGTTAAACCTGATATATTTACTTTAACTCTATTTACAGAACTGCCAAATGTTGTCCCAATTATTACAACCACAATTCCAATGAAGTTGGGACCTTGTGTAAAACATAAATAAAAACAAAAAATTTGCAAATGATTTTCAATATACATCCAATTGAATACACTACAAAGACAAGATATTTAATGTTCAAACAAAAAATTTATTGTTGTTTTTTTTTTCAAATATTCACTCATTTTGAATTTGAGGCCTGCAACACATTCCAAAAGAGTTGGGACAGGGGCATGTTTACCACTGTGTTACATCACCTTCCCTTTTACCAATGCTCAATTAGTTTTGGGAACAGAGGACACTAATTGTTGAAGCTTTGTAGGTGGAATTCTTTAACATTCTTGCTTGATGTACAACTTCAGTTGCTCAACAGTCTGGAGTGTCCGATGTTGTATTTTGCGCTTCATAATACACCACACATTTTCAATGGGAGACAGCTCAGTACCCGTACTATGAAGCCATGCTGTTGTAACACGTGTAGAATGAGGTTTGGCATTGTCTTGCTGAAATAAACAGGGACGTCCCTGAAAAAGACATTGCTTGGATGGCAGCATATGTTGTTCCAAAACCTGTATGGACCTTTCAGCATTAATGTGCAAGTTACCCATGCCATGGGCACTAACACACCCCCATACCATCAGAGATGCTGGCTTTTGAACTTTATGCTGATAACAGTCCAGACAGTCCTTTTCTTCTTTGGCCAGGGGGACACGACCTTCATGATTTCCAAAAACAATCTGAAATGTGGACTTGTCAGACCACAGGACACTTTTCCATTTGCGTCAGTCCATCTCAGATGAGCTCGGGCCCAGAGAAGCCTGCAGCATTTCTGGGTGTTGTTGATGTATGGCTTTAGCTTTGCATGGTAGAGTTTTAACTTGCACTTGTAGATGGAGCGACAAACTGTGTTCACTGACAATGGTTTTCTGAAGTGTTTCTGAGCCCATGTGGTAATATCATTACATAATGATGTTGGTTTTTAATGCAGTGCCGTCTGAGGGATTGAAGGTCAGGGGCGTTCAATGTTGATTTTCAGCTTTGCCTCTTACTTGCAGAGATTTCTAGAGATTCTCTGAATCTTTTCATGATATTATGGACTGTACATGATGAAATCCCTATATTCCTTCTAACTGTACGTTGAGAAACGTTGTTCTTAAACTCTTGGATGATTTGCTCATGCAGTTGTTCACAAAGTTGTGAACCTCGTCCCATCCTTGCTTGTGAATGACTGAGCCCTTCAGGGATGCTGCTTTTATACACAATCATGACACTCAGCTGTTTTCAATTCACCTGTTCACCTGTGAAATGTTCCAAACAGGTGTTTTTTGAGCATTACTCAACTTTCCCAGTCTTTTGTTGCCCCGATCCCAACACTTTTGGAATGTGTTGCAGGCCTCAAATTCCACTTGAGTGATGTTTGCAAAAACATTAAACATTAAATATCTTGTCTTTGTAGTGTATTCAGCTGAATACAAGTTGAAAAGGTTTTGCAAATCATCGTATTCTGTATTTATTTATGTTTTACACAACGCCCCCCCCCCCCCCCTTTCTCACCTGATTGTTACCTGAAGACAATCCACTACTTGTTATTAAACTGCTTCTAAGGCAATTCCAACAAACAGCTTAAAACCCATAAGGAGAATGTAAACTGCCCACATCTGTCACATCACCTGACAGAGGCCAGTGCTAGCTAACTCAGTGAGCAGAGAAATGGGGGAGAGGGGCTGTCCTACCCATTTAGACCTTAGACAGCGGGGCCAACTTTGCTCTCTAGGATTCCTGGCCTCAGACAACTGAGATATCACCTAGTCTTGCACTGTCTGAATCTCTAGAGAGAGTCTGGTGCCTTTTGTCATTTAACATGCCCAAGAACCACCTACTACTGCAGGAAAAGTAATTTAACTTGCACACAAAAGGACCAATCACAGCTCTGATATTTTGGCATGACGTGTAGAAGAAGGCAATTCATTTTGGACCAATACAAGAGCCAGTACAAAACGATACACAGAAGTGCGTATATGCGGATTTACGGAGAACCAATCAGAATGCAGCTGGCAGAATCCTGACACTGAGGCTAGGTTAGTGCACTAAAAGTATCAGACTCTGGTGGAGCGTCTGTGGCTGAGATTAGGTTTCACCTGTATTTCATTCATTCATTCACTGCCTGTAAGCTCTTATCAAGTTCAGGGTTGGGTTGGGGCCTGAGCCTACCCGGAATCACTGGGCGCAAGACAGGAAAACACCCTGGAGTGGGCACCAGTCCTGTGCAGGGCAACACACACACACAACCCCAGGACTCTGGAGCTGTGTGACTGCATCACTACCTCCTGTGCCACTGTGCTGCCCAATCACCTGGATTTGAACTAGTGATTTCCATGTGACAGGGGCAGCACTTACTCCACTGCACCACCTGAGAGTCCCCATGTCAACTTATTAACTTTGCTTTGAAAACCTCTGGGAATGAGAATCTGGACTGGACTGGAGCAGCTACGTGGGCAGAATTCACGAGGAGCTCTTTTTGATAATATTTTTCTATGCTAAACCTTTAAAAACCGTGGGGACAACATCAGCCTTTCAGAAACTGATGGGGACATGTCCCCTGCATCCCCAGTGTCCACAATGTATACTAAGCCTATGTTAGAAGATAATTTAATTCAAAATGTTAAAATGTCAAGTTATTCACAGTGTACTGTGAGCTTGCTTCCTGCTTCCTTGCCGTTCAGACGCTTTGCTGCTTAGCTCTGCTATCTTCTATTTCTTTCCTTTTATTTTTTCAAAACCGACTTGTTTTTCCTGTGATAGAGTATCTGAGCTTTTAAATATACACAAATCAGCAGCACTACGAAGCCAAAACTGGATATTTTCTGCTTTTGATACTTTTTAAAGTAGTGTGATTGCTCTAGGAACCAGGACTGTTCCAACAACCAGGATATTTCATCAGGCTACAGTAGAAGAAACTTGTGAAATGCCTCTTCATTTTGTTCAACACATGTGCTGTCAGAATTGCTACGGACTTCTACAGAGAATGTCAGCTTTGGAAAGGGATTTTCGGAACCTGTTATCAGAGTTTAAGGACTGGCATGTCGGACCTGCGCGAGGAGTAACAGTGAGTGGGAGTACGGGCAGCAGACAGTGGGCTGAGGACCTAACGGAGCAGCGGACAGTGGAGGGACACAGATCTAGACCAGAGGATTGAGTAAATGGCAACACTGCTGTGAGTACAACTAGAGACGGGCAATGGGTGCAGATTGAAGCTAGACCCAAGCGCCGTGCTTTGTATAGCTCTGTAGTCTCGTCCTCTACTCCTGGTACCACAGCTGGTCCAGGGATTTCAGCTGCTAAACCTAACACTGCTGCTGAGAGAGCACAGCACAGACCCAAACCAGAAAACCGGTCTTATTCACTGCAGCTGAAAAACAGGTTTGAACCACTGCATGCCCTTCGTGAGAATCACAAACGCAGTGAACACAGCACAGAAAGTGCCAGAAGTGTCAGTCAGTCTCAAAACTCTAACAAACCTACTGCAGACACCCTGATCTTTGGAGATGACACTGTTAATGGGGTAACAAACCCAAAACTCATAGTGAGATGCGAGCCAAACATCACCGTGCCTGAACTTACTGCAAAGTTTCCAGCTGTACTGGCTGAGTACACCAATGTGAAGAGGATTATTGTACACGTTGGAAAGAATGACACTATCAAGCAGGAGTCTGAAGTTTTAAAAAGAGACTTTAATGACCTCATTAACACACTCAGTAGGTTCAACATACAATTTTTCATCAGTGGACCTCTACCTGCAGGAGGCACCAATATGTTCTCAAGGTTACTGGGATTAAACACATGGCTACAGAACAGCTGCAGGTCAAATGGACTGAACTTCATTGACAATTTTAACTTGTTTTTTGGGAAGAGAGAACTTTTTAGGAGAGACGGACTGCACACAAACAAGAGGGGTGTTAAACTTCTGACAGACAATCTCATTTTCTCAGTGTGCAATCTATCTACTTCTCTTGGGGGTGGCGCATCAGCATCAACATCCAGGAACTCTCCTGTACAAGCTGATGACACCATGTCAGAGCCGGAACATCCTCTCTCCACTGAGGACGACCTGAGGGAGCAGCAGACACTGGACATGAGTGGCAATGACCAACTCTATCAGCTGCCAGAGACACCAAAACCCCAAGAGGAATCCTCCTTGTCCTCTATCTCCCCCCCCACATCACCCCACCTGAACCTCCCAGCAGCCATGGAGAAGCTGGTTTCGGCTGGGACAAGGCTGTCACTTTCCCTGTCAGCCAGCCCTCAGGTGCAAAGAAGAACCACCCCAGCTTCTACTCCACCATCATCTACTGCCACTTCTCCACTGCAGTCCCCCAGACTGTCCCCTAAGAATAATCACACTCCATCACCACCTAGAGCACCTCAACGGAAAAGACAAGCTCCTCAACCCCCGGAAAGGCAGCTTCGCTCACGGCCCCATCGCCAGCAGGAGCTTCACACAGCTTCGTCAGCTGATAAGGGCAAAGAAAAGTGATGTTTTTCGGGTCCTGGCTGCTGCAGTGATGATGTCAGCAGTACATGTTTTCAAAACAAGCTTGGACCTTTGATGCCTGTAATCTCTCCCATTCCAGTACTTATCAGAGAGAGAAAGAACAGAGAGTTCAGGTCAGATTCTGTGAATGTAGCCAATCTACAGCAAATAAAATGTGAAACAGAGATTCTGTGGCAAAGTGCACAAGTTACTAAGTTAGCTCTTCTAAATATCAGATCTCTCACAAACAAATCACACTTAATTAATGATTTTATTACAGCACATGGGCTTGATTTTATACTTTTAACTGAGACTTGGCTAAATGAATGTAGTGCTGCAACTGTTTTATTGGAGTCGGCTCCTCCAGATTTTCATTTTTTAAATGCATCTCGTGCCAGCAGAAAAGGTGGAGGTCTAGCTGCTTTGTTCCATGGTTCTTTTCAGTGCAAGCAGTTATCATTTGGAGACTTCACAACATTTGAGAATCTCTGTGTAGTTTTGAAAGGGACACCACAGATATTACTAGTAACTGTCTACAGGCCTCCGAAGTACAGCACTAATTTTATTGATGAATTTACAGAGATGCTGTCCTTTATTTCTACAGACTTTGACCATTTTGTTATTGCTGGTGACTTTAACATACATATCGACAATCCCAAGGACTGTTTTGCCAAGGAACTACTTGCCATATTGGACTCTTTTGGTCTTTCACAGCATGTTACAGGGAGTACTCATTGTCATGGTCACACGCTGGATATTGTTATCTCAAAGAGTCTCAACATATCAGTGACTGTGAAGGACGTCGCACTGTCAGATCACTACTGTGTGTTCTTTGATATGTGGGCCTCACCAGTCATCAGAGATAGAAGAGTTTGTGTCAAGAAAAGGATTATAAAGGACTGCACAGCTACACTTTTCATGAGTAAATTGTGCACTACACCATGTGAACGATCCAACTCTGTTGATGATTTGCTGAATAGTTTTAATACAAAAATTGTCAGTGTAATGGATGAGATTGCGCCAGTTAAAATGAAGGCCTTGTCTTGCAAACAGAAAGCACCATGGAGAAATGCTTCTGTTGTTCAAATCCAAAAGAGGGAGTGTCGCAAGGCAGAACGCAGATGGCGTAAAACAAGTCTTCATTTTCACAAAGAAATCTACAAAGATAGGCTACGTCAATACAACGCGACAATATGCAAAACACGACAATCCTATTTCTCTAGTATCATCAACAATAACACTAACAACAGCAAAATCCTCTTCACCGTGGTCGACAGACTTACTAACTCACCCACACCAATGGCCCCTGAATTAGTATCAACTGAGAGATGTAATGAGTTTGCATTCTTTTTTAACACTAAAATCCAGAATATCAGACAAGCGATTAGTACATCTATATCCAACAATGAGTCTGTACCCTCTCCATCACCTCATAAAAACTCCTTAGTTAAAATGTCAGAGTTCAGTACTGTTGATAGTAATATTTTAACTGACACAGTTAATCATCTCAAATCATCCACTTGCAGTCTTGACACACTACCAACCAATTTTTTAAAGAGTGTGTTTCACACTATAGCACCAGACATACTCCACATTGTAAACACCTCACTCATGTCGGGGGTTTTTCCGAGCTCACTAAAAACTGCAGTTGTAAAGCCTCTTCTAAAAAAGAAAAATTTAGAATCTTCTCTGATAAGTAACTACAGGCCAATTTCTAATCTACCGTTCATGGGCAAAATCATTGAGAAAATAGTTTTCAGGCAAATCACTGGTTTCTTGTCCATAAACAGTAGCCTAGACAAATTCCAGTCCGGGTTCCGGTCTAATCACAGCACTGAGACTGCTCTAATCAAGGTAATTAATGACATCCGCTTAAATACAGAGGCTGGAAAGGTATCTCTTCTATTACTTCTTGACCTTAGTGCTGCCTTTGATACCATTGACCATAAGATTCTTATAGATAGACTCGCAAACTGGGTTGGACTCTCAGGAACAGTCCTGAAGTGGTTCATTTCTTACCTGGAAGGCAGGAACTACTTTGTAGAAATAGAAAATAATATTTCAGAGAACATGCCAGTAACCTGTGGTGTCCCCCAGGGCTCTATTCTTGGTCCACTTTTATTTAATTTATATATGCTTCCTCTTGGCCAGATTCTACAGAACTATGGGCTGTCCTATCACAGCTATGCAGATGATACTCAGATTTACATGGCCCTGTCCCCAAACGACTCTGGCCCAGTTGACCTATTAAGCAAGTGCCTTGAACACATCACAAACTGGATGGGACACAATTTTCTGCAGCTGAATAAAGATAAAACTGAGATTATACTATTTGGGAATAGCACTGAGAGACAAAGATTGGCTACGTATCTGGACTCGAGAGCCCTCAAATCTAAAGAACTGGCTCGCAACCTTGGTGTATCAATGGACTCAGATCTCAGTTTTAGTAGTCATATTAAAGCGGTTACTAGATCAGCATTTTACCATCTTAAGAACATCAGTAAGATTAGAGATTTTCTGACTAAACCAGACCTAGAGAAACTTATCCATGCTTTTATTTCTAGCAGGATTGATTACTGTAATGGTCTCTTAGCTGGACTTCCAAAAAAGACCATTAAACAGCTTCAGCTGATTCAAAATGCAGCTGCCAGAGTTCTCACTCGGAGCAAAAGAAGAGATCATATCACCCCCATCCTCAAATCCTTACACTGGATACCAGTCTGTTATAGAATAGACTTTAAGGTGTTATTACTGGTTTATAAATGTCTCAATGGGGTAGGACCAGCGTATTTATCAGATCTGCTACAGAGATATGAGCCGAGCAGAGATCTCAGATCTTTAGGAACTAGTCAGTTAGTCCTGCCTCGGGTCAAAACTAAACATGGAGAGGCAGCATTTAGCTACTATGCCACTTTTAAATGGAACCAGCTGTCTGAGAATATTAGAAGTGCCCCAACGTTAGACACATTTAAATCAAGACTTAAAACTCTCTTGTTTGAGCAGGCTTACAGCTCAGTTTAAAATATTCTGCACTTTTCTGTAACGGCATTTTATTTCTTTTATTTCTTTTCATTTATTGTCATTTTAAATTGTTTTAATCATTTTAATCATTTTACTCTTTTTATGTAATTGTCTTATTGGAATTTATGATTTTACTCTGGCTTTTAATGTAATTTCTTTTTCTGTAAAGCACTTTGAATTGCTTCTGTATGAAAGGTGCTCTATAAATAAACTTGCCTTGCCTTGCCTTACTGTAAAATTATTCAATTATAGAAAAGCTAGACTTTGCCTGCTTGTTTTTTATTGACTGTGTCCTATTTTCTTGTGCCTTGAACTTCTTGAGCTCACTGTGTGTATTTCTAAATAAACATTCCAGCATTTCTCAGCCTAGTCTTCATGCCATTGGCAGCATCAGCTCATTGACTGGAATAGAGTTACAGGAGCTTTCCTGTGCTTTTTCTAATTACAGAGGAGTGAGTATCTACACTCACTGTCCGTTCTCCTATTGTTCTACAACTACAGTCCATCTGTTTCTTTTTATGAAAAATAGTTTATATTTTATATTACTGCTCAGACAGCAATAGAATAAGAGCATGGACAAACTGCAGAGAGGGACCGGGGTCTTGAATCTAGGGTTTGTGGAGTGCAGCTGTGTGATGGTAATAGTATATCACTGACTGCAAGAACTTGGCCCATTTTTATGATGCAGAATGCACTAATAGATAGAAACTGACCTTTCACGATGAGCCTGGAGCCATTGCCAGTGTATAAAATAATGCTGTGAGCAGCACTGCAGTAGTATGCGCCGGAATCTTCCCCAGTGGTGTTGTAGATGATCCCCAGACACAGTCCCTTTTTCTCCCCTGGACCATTAATAACGACACTGCTTTGTTTCAGCTCTTTGGTTCTTGGATGCAGCTTATACCATGAGACATGTTCACAAAGTGCCATAATATCCACCAGGTTACACTTCAGTACAGCTCTTCCACCAGCAAGAACCTTCACTACAGCGGGAGACTGGACGATGGATGGACACACAGCTGGAAAACACATTCACACTTTAGGGAAACATAAATAATACAACAAACACAAAACTCATATAATATCAATCTATCTCGGAATCTACTGTTGTGTGCAGCAATTCCATACAAAGGGAACTGAAAATCACTGCATGATTTCTAATAATTTGCAATGTTAATCAATAAATATAAAAGATAAACTCTCCCAAATCTGTTGCATGCAGCGGATTAACAGTAACTGTGCTTTAACATGAGCAGAGACTACATTAAATTATTTTGCCTTGTTTCCAGATAAACATAGTTTATAACATTAGCTGGATTAATAATGTCTAACTGTTGCACACGGATGAACGTCTTCTAATATTTCCATCACACTAAATAATACTCCACAGATCTAGATTACCTAGGAGGAGGAATCTACTTACATTTAAAAGTGAACAGACAGAACAAGAGGAGTCTTGGAGACATGTCGAAAGAGATTTAAAGCTTTAAAGGAGACTTTCATCATCTCAACAAAAGTCACGCATCATTCAGCCCACAGAAACACACCCTGGTAAAGGTGATGACCATTGAACAAGATACTTTGGACGACACAGGAAACAGAACACTACTTTATACGGCAGAACGGACCGTAATAAACCACAGTACGAAGGGTAACCAACACTTCACACAGTGGACTGTTATGATGATAATAATAGTACAGCAGCTGCACAAAATAAAAGAGGAAATTGATTATTTCTGATTGATTTTCCTAAATACACTGCATACACTGAGATGGTTGTGTTCTCAAAAATGGATTTATTAATCTCTACTTATCACCATATTGGTTGAAATGATATACTACAAACAGTAGTTCAGTTTGGTTTCACATTATAAAGGCTTTATCGGGCTTTACCTTCAGAACCTGTAGCTTTACAAGACTGTCATTTTTCCATCACATACAGTTTCAGTGCTGGTGTGAAGATAAGCGCACACTGAAGCGGGAAACTCGTACAAACTTTCAGCCAGTGTGGGTTTAATACTTCATACTTTACAGCATTTTACTTAGATCCAGGCAGGGGACATCACAGCAGAATACATTTCAGTCTGTTTTAAGATATTGATATGATTTATTTCCTGTTAATATTTCAGTATCTACTATGGGTTTCAGAATCTGCTATAAATAGTTCAGTATCTTCTTTGAATTATTCCTACTATTAATTATTCTGTATCTTTTAATTATGCGTGAATAATTAAAATTACGAATAAGTTGGTGCCTGCTTTGTATTATTCAGTATTTACTATTAAATATTCAGTATCTTATATGAATTATTCAGTATCTATTACGACTGATTCAGTATTTACAATGAATTATTCAGTATCTATTACGAATGATTCAGTATTTACTATTAATTATTCAGTATCTGATATGAATTATTCAGTATTTATTACGAATGATTCAGTATTTACTATCTAATATTAAGTATTTGCTTTGAATTATTCTGTAGCTAATATTAAATATTCAGTATCTATTCTGAATTATTTGGAATCTGTTTTGAATTTCTCAGTGTCTGTATCTAATACGAAATATTCACCATCCAGTTATAAATCTTTAACAATTAAGCAAGAATTTAATGAGCAGTAGACCGTGGTTGGTTTAGAAGGGTATAACACTTGACACAATATATGAAAGTATAACTCAGGTATAACGTTGGTAATGAGGTATATTAATCATAAGGCCTCATAAGGCACAGTATTAAGGAATGTTCAGTGTGTTTTTATGTTCAGCCATATGCTCTATTTCTGTGCTACACAGAGAGAAATGTTTAGGATGAGCTGTCAGTGAGGGCAGGAAACTATCAATTTTACACCCTCCCTTAAGAACATGCAAATGTAAACTATCCTCTATGTTTGCCTTATTTGGAAAGGTGGAAGAAGCATGTAGACGAGGGGTCCGAGCCAGGAGGGGGAGAGATGATCTGAGCTCGGAATCGAACACTATCTCTCACGGGATCCTTAAGAACCCGTAAGACACTGTTTTGGTAAATAAAGATGTATTTACACTTTTAACCGTGTCTGCGGAGATTCTTTTCCATCACCTGTCTTCACAACACAGCAAAAGTTAACAACAGTAACCTCTTCCTCTGAGCAGGGAGGCCACACAAACTGGTTTTACAGAAGTATCCATGAGTGCAGAACTGAGGCAGGTGTTTATTTCGCCTGTTTGTCTATTTTCCTTTGATGTAAACCACAGGGAGGTGGTGAAGAAAAAAGAAGGCGAGAAGAGGCAGATGACCTGCAACCCTGCCCTTCTTTATGGTAAAAGCGACGTGACATTTTCAGCTGTGGCTAAATTGAACTCCTGGTGCTATACAGACTTTTATGCACATAACAAAATCCCCAGTCGTTGAGACGTCAACTTTCTGACACCTACAGTGATCTTAAATGTACACTGCACTGTAGCAGTGATTCCGCTTTTTAACTTTATAAAAAGAAAGATAAGAAGTTGATTGAACTTATCAGTAGAATTATTTACATCTTGTTAATTTATTAAAACCCTTGGAAAACAGACAGCACACTTTATGAAATTAAACACAAAGGACAAAAAATAATAATTTATAGAATTTACTGCTACATCCTGGATTTCACTCCACTGTAAAATGAGTCAATATTTTAAATTCAAAATCTGTGTTGTGGGATTGTCTTGAAATTTGAGCCTTCCTAATAGTAGTTTTACATTATGTTGACTTCTTATTTAGGGCGGCACGGTGGCGCAGCAGGTAGTGTCGCAGTCACACAGCTCCAGGGGCCTGGAGGTTGTGGGTTCGATTCCCGCTCCGGGTGACTGTCTGTGAGGAGTTGGTGTGTTCTCCCCGTGTCCGCGTGGGTTTCCTCCGGGTACTCCGGTTTCCTCCCACAGTCCAAAAACACACGTTGCAGGTGGATTGGCGACTCGAAAGTGTCCGTAGGTGTGAGTGAATGTGTGTGTGTCTGTGTTGCCCTGTGAAGGACTGGCGTCCCCTCCAGGGTGTATTCCTGCCTTGCGCCCAATGATTCCAGGTAGGCTCTGGACCCCCCGCGACCCTAAATTGGATAAGCGGTTACAGATAATGGATGGATGGATGGATGACTTCTTATTTGCACTTAAAATGTTTAAGAAAACCATGCAACTTCCTTTAGTACATTTAAAAGTACAAGTATTTTTCACAGTGTGTAGGTGTTAAGTCAATACTCAGGGCTTCATTGTGGAGGAAGAGGAAAATATAAACCCGTGTAATTCTGCTTATCCTGTAAAGGAGGGTCAACACTGGTCTTTATTACAGGAAACAAATGTCCATTTCAGGCTAAAGTAACCTTTACAATCACATCTATAAACGAATACTAAATTAATTCATGGTGGACACTGAATAAATGAACAGCAGATACTGAATAATTGATTCTAAATACTGAATTAATGTATAGTGGATACTGTATAATTCATACTAATACTTAATATATTAGTAGTGGATACTGAATAATTCCTTGTGAATACTGAATAAAATATAGAGGAAACTGAATTAGTCAATTCATACTGAAAAATGAATAAACCAGTAGAAGGTACTAAATAATTAAAAAAGAATAATGAGTAAACTCATAGTAGATACTGAATAATTCTCAGTACATACTGAATCATTTATAGCAGATATTGAACATTGAATATGTCATTGCTCTGGCTGTAAAATGACGCTATAAATACAAAAGGCCTTAAATTCTCTCTCATAGAATAATCTTATATATCTCTCCCATTCACTCCACTGTGCTGTTTGTGAACTGCAGTCAGGGGAAACAAAAAAGTCAAGCAATAACTAACAACAAAACGCACAGACAGACTTCACACATTCAGCTAAGACTGTAGACCACACGGCCGAGTGACTCCTGCCTGCGCCACCTTGTCTACATCTTTGATTCGGGTCTGTATGTCCCCTGACCTTTCAGCTAACTGAGGCATTATGATTTATTACACAAGCTGTATACACTTAAATGCTTTGAAAAAAACACAGACAAAAAATACCCTGACGGACAAATACATGAACAGCTTGCTCTGAAAAGTAATTTAAGAGACTGGATGGGAGCATAAACATTAACATTTTATAAAATTTTGCCTGATGTATTATAACTTCTGTCTGTAGATTTTATTGTTTCTTCTGCAAAAGATACATAGTTATAAAAATACCTCAAAATACTGTATGCATGCAATGTAATGCATGTATTTTTATGAAGAAAAAAACCCCTAAAAAACCCCAAACATATAGCTTTTGGTTTTCTTGGAGCAATAGATATTTGTAAGTGTTATTAAACAAATGGATATAAAACTGAAATACTACATATTATATTACTTTTTTATATATTATATACAAAACTACATAAATATATATATATAAAAAAGAGGAGCAAAAAGCACAAAGTACAGCAAGCTAAGTACTAGCATAACTAGCTCTGCGCTAGCTGAACAAATGTAGTGTTAAAAACATAAACAAATTCAGTTGAAGTCATTACAATATTAGCTTTGTTACTACAGTGGAATATAAAATTAAAAATTAGTTGGCAAAACTACCTTCATATTGTGTGAGCACACAGAAACCTTAACTGATTTAGTCATATATTTTCTGACACTGTTTATCCAGTTAAGGGTCATGGTGCACCATAACATGCACCATGCACCATAATAGGGCACCACACACTCACTCATTCACTCATGCATTCACATACTCACCCAGACCTACACTTTTGAACAGCCAATTCATATCTCACATACTTGTGTTTTTGGACTGTGGGAGGAAACCCATACAGACACAGGGAGAACTCAGACCACACTCCTTACAAACAGTGACCTGAGGTGGGGTTTGAACCCACAACCCCAGAACCCTGGAGTGGTGTGATATCTGTTTTGTCACCGCACCACCCCACACAGAAACACCAAGGTCACAGTCTCTAGTGGTAAATTCAGACAAAATCCAGGTACTTTACACACCCCTGTGCCCTTAAATACTGGAACATAAACAGGGCAATTTAATTGGACAGCAGACAACAACACCAAAAAATTAATAAATAAATAAAACAAACACATATCTAGACACCGCTGGGGAGATGGAGAGGGCGCGGGTTAATTGCTGGCTAGCTTTCAGTCATTTTCAGCTCCAACTATGTAACAGATTTCAGTTGTCAACTCCTTTTTGTGGCGGCCATTTTTTGTTCTCTGAACAAAAGCCACATTAAAGCTTATTATATTGTAATTATGACATTCACATTCATAAGCCGGGCTTTCTGAGCAGACTACTCCACACACGTGCACTTCTAATTATAATGTTCGTGTTATTTTTCCACACTCCATGTAATGTTGTGCTGTGTTGATTTGAACACACCCAATCTCACTAATATCCACTAGAGGGCGCATCTGTTAAAGCAATGCTTTCTCCACCTCCACCCATTGTATGACAAACCCCGCCTCGCAACGCGGTGATTAGCTATTGACTATATTTACATCAGAGCCGTTTGTATATTATCTGCTTACTGTCTGACCAATCATAGCGTAGGAATTATTCTTGAAGGAAAACAGTCTGAAAACTTCGTTTTCCTCTTAAGTTTGGGTATAAAACGTCTGTTAATTGCCACGGACTAACCTTATCCTCTCAATACGAGTGAGTCCACCTCTGTTTCATACACTGGGGATGAGTTAGAGCGGTGAGATCCAAAACTAATCACTGACCTCACTGATGTTCCTGAAACCTTTATTACAATTTAACAAAATACATAAATAAATAAAAATAAAAATAATGATAATAAATAAAGTGCTACTCCTGATCTAGTTCAAACCAAAGAAGAGATTAAGGTTAAAAAAAGGACACGGATATAGCATTTAGAAGAACATTGCACTAATGATAACCCAGTAAACAAGGAACGTCCCTGGACGTTCAAAATAGGTCTAAAAGTAGTCTGTCCGTCAAGGACATATTTTAAACGTCAATGGACGTCCAAAATCCATCTTAATAAGTTAGTTAAGTGGTGACCAATCGATAACGTCAGTGGATGTCCCAAATGCGTTTTATACGAGTAATTTATTTCAGGACCAATTAATAACGTCAATGGACGTCCAAAATACGTCTAATAGTCGTCTTTTCAATGTCTGTGTTTGGACGTCATTTCAACTTTCATTTTCAACCTTAAGAGAACGTTGATTAGACGGCAGTCATTACGTTATTTCAACGTTGAATCAACAGCTAAATGTTTACTGGGAATAGTGAATCATTTAAAAGAATAAATGGTGCATTGTTAAATTAACTATTTCTACAGTGACTCAGCAGACCTCATTTTTTTTAAACATAGAATTAAATTGTGCTTAAATAGATTTGAATTTATGTTCATTTGGAGTGGTATATAATTTAAATGATATTTTGTTAAACTAAACATTTACCGTGTACTTGCCATAATTTATTTTTGCGACTGTTCTAATATCATTGTTCTTACATTTTTAATAACTAATAAATTACACAAATAAAAATCATTAATTTAAAAAAGTCACAAATAAAAAAGCTATAGCAAATATATGTTGCCTGTACACTATTACAAATTACAATACATGTAAATTAGAATTATATGACATACTACAGGGTGGGCCTTTTATATGGATACACCTTAATAAAATGGGAATGGTTGGTGATATTAACTTCCTGTTGGTGGCACATTAGTATATGGGAGTGGGGGGGGGGGGACTTTTCAAGATGGGTGGTGACCATGGCGGCCATTTTGAAGTCGGCCATTTTGGATCCAACTTTTGTTTTTTCAATGGGAAGATTCCCGTTTTATTAAGGTGTATCCATATAAATGGCCCACCCTGTATATTAAGTGTATAAATATATTATAACTGTACTAAAAAATGGTAACAAAAAAGACTAATATACTCAGTATATATTAAATGTAATTTAATATATTTTAATGTGTACATTAGCAGTACATTAGCACAATTTAACTATACTTTTTTATTTATCTTTGTAACCTGTCCTTAAAGTGTTTAAGGCGTTCTTAAAATGAGCTGATCTTCAGTCTGCCTGCCTCTGATGCACCTGTACCACCTGCTACTATCATGTGCAGATGTGTGGAGTTGGGAGTATGGCCCAGAGAGAGAAACCTTTCTGAAGTCTGTTAGTCTGGTTTCCAATGACCTGTAACACCTTCCAGAGAGCGGGAGATTGACCAGGGGTTGACCAGGATGGGGTTTTCTGACTGTGTTAGAGGAACTTGATCAGTGCTCTTCATTTTAGCAGAAATGGGATGAGCAGATACCCACCAATTTACAGAATTATTATACATCTGTGAAATTAAAGTGACATGTGTGCCATCTAGTGTTGATTACAGGAAGGAGGAATATAAGCCAGTGTGTTTATACCTAAATAAAGGAGTGGAATAACCTGGTGAACCTGGTGTTTATAATGACACCATAGGAGGGACAGATCTGGACTGTGGCAGGGTCAATCAAGCACACACACTCTTTGTCTATGAATCCATGCTGTTGTACGTCCTGCAGAATGAGGCCTAGCACTGTCCTGCTGAAACATCCATGGACTTCCTGGAAAAGTTAGTCCTCTTTAAGGAAACATGTCTCTTCAAAATCCCAGTATACACCTCAACATCAATTATACCTTCAATGTGGCAGAGGGTAGAGTTTATCACCTTTCAGTAGTAATAAGTCTCATGTCCCCTTTCGTCATAAGCACAAAGAACAACATGGACTCCTCTGACTATGGCACATGTTTCTATTGTCTCTCTTTGGATCTGAGCTGAGCTTGGGTCCACTGAGCTCTGGGTTTGGCACAAAGTGGTGGACCATGACCCACCTTTGCTCACAAAGCCTAGGACTTCAGTGGGTGTTCCTTTAAGATTCAGTCTTGAAGACCTCATCTGTTACCAGTTAAACTGCTATTGGCTGAATGCTCCAGAACAGTGGTTCTTGTATAACATGTTCAGTCTCATTTTGCCACACTTTTTTATTGCTTTGTGTGTGTGTGTGTGTGTGTGTGTGGATATATATATATATATATATATATATATATATATATATATATATATATATATATATGTGTGTGTGTGTGTGTGTGTGTGTGAATTGTGAATTAAAAAGTGCAGAAGTGTGTTCACTTATTTCTATTTATAAAATCACTAGCTAAATTTGAGCAGGGTGTCAATAAACAAAGCAGGATTTCTCAGTTAGCCGGCTAACTTAAGCCCAACAATGATATTTTTCCAACGGGAATCTCCCTCAACTCTGTTCCTGTTCGACAGGATAGAATTTGGGCTTAAATCATCGGGCTAAATTGAGAGAATCCCGAATTGTGTTATACCCTCCAGGTCTGTTGTGTCCAGCACGGTGCTGTTGTCCTGCCCGACCCCCAGATGGCGCCAAAATGACGTTTAAACTCAACGACGGTTAAACGGCGAGAACAGCGGAGAATAGCGTTTGCACAAAGAAGATCAGAGCTGCTCATAGATCCGCAGGAGACCTGCAGGAAAACTGCAGAAAGCGGGGTTAAACCACACTCGAGAGGACGGGGACATGCTTAAATCTGCTGTTACTTCACAGAGAATTAAAAACAAGCGCATTCTGACTCGGTTTACTGCGTTTAAACATAGTTTTCGACCAAACTGTGCTGTTGCTTTGAGAAAACAACGGCTGAGTGGAGTTGCAGCTTTAAGCCCAGTCCCCTCTCGGACATGTAAGTATTTACCTCATTAAACAACCATCTAGCGTTTAACTTGCCACAGTTTTAACGTGTTTATTGCTCTTAATATTGGTTTTATTTGCGTTAGAAATGCACCAGGCTGTTTTTTTCTGTGTGGGGGATTTTTAAATGTTGTTTTTAGCTGTAACCTTGTGAATGCAGTATTTTTTTTAGGTTAAATCTAAGTTTAAATTGCTTAATTTGCGATATTAATAGTAACCACGACTTTAAAACCTTCCAACCAGCTGTTATTTGTAACACATGGTCAGACGAAACATTGAAAAGTGTAGTAATGTAGAGCTGTACGTGTTGAAGTGTAAATATGAGCGTTTGAGCTTCATAATGTCATACATTCTAAAGAGATACGGGCAAATCAGTTACAAATCCCTTAAACACAGCTGAAAAGCGTTGGAAAAGCACACGTTTTGCTCTGTTTTGCGTTTGTGAAACGTTAAAAACGGTTTAGTTGCTGTATTTAACCTAACCACTGCTTTAAAACCTTTCTTCACAATCTTGTTAACACCTGGTCTGACTCATTAGAGTTTTACAACGTAGAAAACCCACACGTGTGATCTGGAACACGCCAGAAGAGCTCTTGTGCTCAGGACTTTAACTCTGACTCTGACCCCTAATCCTCATCAAACTAAACAGAGCTGAAATAACACACACCACGGAAAACTGCAGCTGACCGGGAGTTAATGACCACGTGAAGGGTTTTAAAGCTGTGTTTATGACTGTAGTTCACCCATTTCACCCTGTTCAGTAAGGTTCAGTACACCCCCCCCCCAACTGACGTGTTAGTGTGTGTTGTACTGGTGGATCAGACACAGCAGTGCTGCTGGAGTTTTTAAACCCTGTGTCCACTCTCTGTCCACTCTGTGAGACACTCCTCCCTCGTTGGTCCACCTTGTAGATGTAGAGTCAGAGACAGTAGCTCATCTGATACTAATTCTGTAAAGCTGCTTTGTGACAACGTTAATTGCAAAAAGTGCTATTTAAAAACATTCTGATTGATCGATCTGTCGCTGCACAGTATGTGTTGGCCGTCCTCTAGTCTTTCATCAGTGGACACAGGATGCTGAAAGATTTCGGTTAGTGGACTAGTCTCAGTCTAGCAGGGGCATTAAGGGCTTTAAAACTCTAGCCGCACTGCCGTGTCTGATCCGCTCATACCAGTACCACATGCTAACACCACCACCACCACATCAGTTATCACTGCAGCACTAAGTATGATCCACCACTGTGGATCCTGAACGTTGAAGAACGAGTTGAAAGACGGGGAGATAACGTATGCAGAGCAACAGGTGGACTACAGCCTGTAATTATAGAACTACAAAGTGCTCCTGTATGGTCAGAGGAGCTGAAAGAACGGACAGGGAGTGCAGCAGCAAGGAGGTCATTTTAATATTTGGCTGGTCTGTTCCGGATGTGGTTCTGAAATACAGCTGATTCAGTTCATTCCGAGGTTTATTAGCTCTGTTAAAGCTGGGAAATATCACAGCGAGACTCTGGCTCTCAGGAACTGATTTGTGGTTTGTCCACATCCAACTGGAGAGATTTGGACTCCTCCCAGTTTAAAGTGTGCACAGTGACCACATCAACCCTCTTTTCTGACCGTATTGCTGTGTGCGGTGCAGCTGTTTTTCAGAGCGCTGTCAGGTGAATGAAAGGTACGACTGGACGCTGCAACAAGGAAGGAACAAATTCTACTGATCTGTCTGAACTGATGACGGAGCTGTGTTCAGTCCCAAACAACAACAACAACACGTCAATACACCATGAGTAAACACCGCCGCCCATATAAACGTTATAATACGTTATGCCCATATAAAGAATTTCCAGGTCTAAGCTATGTCTATGACAGATGTGAGCAGTAAAGTCAGAGGTCGTCACTGTAAACCCCAGCATTAAAATTCAAGTGACAAGTGACAGGAAACATCTCTGATATCCCACACACACCAGCAAAGCTTTCTCTAATGTGGGAGTTAATGTGTGAATATTCCCCTCTTCTCCACAGCGGAGCACAGTTCTGGTTCTTAACGAAACAACCTGCTTTGGTCCAAACCCCACAGCAGTGTTCTCCCCCTGTGTAAACAGCCCCTGTCCAGAACGTCCACTTTCAGCACCTGTTCCTTTAAATGATAATGAGCCGCTCGCTGTTCACCCCGACCCCGAGCGCACAGCAGAGAGGAGCGAGGAGCAGAAGCTCTGGTTTTTAGCTGTTTTCGTTTTCTCCTTTTTTTTTTTTTTTACTCAGTGCCCTTATTTCTCCGTGCTTGTTGGGTCTGTTTAACTTTGCCTTTGCGCCCTCACAAAAACATGGGTCCAGCGCTGTGATTGGACAGACTCAGACGAGGGGGCGGGGCCATTCTAAAGTCTCTGAACTTGACGTCAGAAGCGAAGCAGAATCAGAACGACTCGTTTTATCCTGTGTTTTCAGACTTGGGCAGAGCACAGAAAACTGACTGGGTGGGTCTTGTTTCACTGTGTGTGGGTTGGTGGGCTCTGGATTCACGCATTCATATACATATACATATATATACACACACACATGATACTTGTTCATGATACACACACACAGTATCGTTGTTGTTGTTTTTCTTCAGTTGTCCATGTATTAAGAGGTGTTGTCAGTGCTAGTTTCCAGTTTGAAAAGCTGTTGTTGGTTTACAGTAGTTTTGAAGTTTATTAGTAGCCCTACATTCCCTGTGATGTCAGTTTTGTGTGCACAAGTATTAGCATCATCCTGGCAACACAGAGGGTTCTGTAACAGATGCAATGTGTGGGCATTGGAGAATGAGGCGCGGCGGATGTTTTGTATCATGGCCCTTGTGTAATTAATTCCATAATGCAGCTGCTTTGACCTTTAACTTTTCCAGAGAAGCTCACAGTGGGCTAGGCCTCTCTCTCTCTCTTTCCTTCCCCCTCTCTTTTTCAGTTATTTCCACAGGAACGCCCAGTGTGCACTGAGCCCTGCGCAGTTGTGTGAAATGGAGAGATATTTGCAAATGGAGAGATTATTTTTCTCCACCCTTCTTCCTGTGGCCTCTCCTTGTCTCTGGGCTTTTTTCACTTCTCTCTCACCTCTTTCATTCTCACCTCTTTTTCTGACACCTCTGTCAACCTCACCTCTCTCCCTCTCTCATTCCCATACCCCTTTCTCTCTCTCTCTCTCTCTCTCTCTCTCTCTCTCTCTCTCTCTCTCTCTCTCTCTCTCTCTCTCTCACCACTGTTCCTCTCTCAATCCCATACCTCTGTCACTCTCACCTCTCTCCCTTTCTCAATCCCATACTCTCTCTCTTTCTGTCAGTCACCCTCTCTCCCTCTCTCAATCCCATACTCTCTCTCTCTCTCTCTCTCACCACTGTTCCTCTCTCAATCCCATACCTCTGTCCCTCTCTCCCTCTCTGTCACTCTCACCTCTCTCCCTCTCTCAATCCCATACTCTCCCTCTCTGTCAGTCACCCTCTCTCTCTCACCGCTGTTCCTCTCTCAATCCCATACCTCTGTCCCTCTCTCAATCCCATACGTCTCTCTGTCTGTACTTCACTCTCTCACCTCTCTCCCTCTCTCAATCCCATACCCCCCCTCTCTCTCTCTCTCCGCTGTTCCTCTCTCAATCCCATACCTCTGTCCCTCTCTCCCTCTCTCTGTCACTCTCACCTCTCTCCCTTTCTCAATCTCATACTCTCCCTCTCTTTCTGTCAGTCACCCTCTCTCCCTCTCTCAATCCCATACCCTTCTTTCTCTCTCTCACACACACACACACACACACACACACACCCTCACACTCTCACACTGTTGTTAGAAACATCTGTAATTAAAAAAATGAATCATGTTTTGAAGGCCTTGCCATCTACCCATGTGTCATAAAGTGATGGTGGAGAGTAAATCAGATCTCTGCCCCTACTTTACCCCAGATTTAATACATCAGCCAAAACATGTTTATTATCTGACATTTGCTTCATTTTCCAGTGCAGCTACGAAGCTAACTTTACTAACAGAGTATTAAAACTTATATCTCACCATCTCGTCTGTTTATGATCGTCTACATCTCCTCATGCTCAGCTCACACTGTGCTGAGTGCTTCTCTCTCTCTCTCTCTCTTTTCATATAGACTCTCTGTGGTTTCTGCCCATGTATCACACCCGACAAATACACAGAACCACAGACACTGAGACTCCCACACTCTTTCAGAAAGGATCCCCATGGCCATATGTTTTAACATTAATTCAGTCGAACTGACTTTCTTTCAGTTTGTCAAACAGTCTGTAATCATTTTTCTGACCAAAACCCATCACTGAAATACGATAGCCTCAGTTATATATTCACGGTGTGCTTTAATACAGAAAATTAATGCTACAGAGCAGCTCGTGTCTTAACTCTGGAGGAATTAAATGAGGTTGGAGATGAAACAGGAGGGGTGTGTGTGTGAGAGAGAGAGAGAGAGAAGGGGTAAAAGAGAGTTAATTTATTTAATACATATTTCGGAACAAATAAAATCTACATTCTGAACTCAACAGTATCGATGCTGTACTTGCGTCACCACATAAAGCCTCGACTGTGTCACTTGGTTCTGTAAAAGAGTGAATTATGAGAGAACGCTGTGGCCAGGTTTAGTAAAATGATTAATTGTTCTCACAAAATGTGTCATTAAATTCCCTCAGAGCTTTGATGTGCAGTGTAGCGTGTAGACGACTTGATTTAAGGCAAACGAAGTTAGAGATGTTCAGAACTGTATTTATATCTAGTCAAAAGTCATTTTTAGACCTGTCCAAATAAATGACAGATATATTGAAGATATTTTAACCAGATGGTTCAGTTATGTTGAATGATAATTCTGATTAGTCAAAAGGCAGCAGATTATTGTGCTGAGGTTATTTAAACAAGCACTTGTGGCTTGGAAATACATGGGTCATCCTCAGTGTGTTCAGCTCTATAAAGACTGATATTTTCTGACTATTTTTTTCCTTTTCTTTTTTCCCCCAAAGCGCCTGCATCATTGTTATTTGAGATGTTTTTAAAAAATATTTTGCCTCATCCAAATGTAATTATATATATCTTGAATTGCCATTCCTACCGTCCCATGGGCCTTGGAAACCGAACTGGTTTAATTGACCTTCGCGCTGGTAATAGGAGTCAAGCAAAGTCAAAATGATTTGTGTAGCGCTTTTTACAACTCTATGATGTCCCAAAGCAGCTTTACAGAAAATGAGATTTAAAACAAAATTGAAATGAATATCTCCAGGTGTGCAAGCTTAAGGCAACAGTACCAGGAAAAACCTCCCTCGAAGCTGGAGGAAGAAACCTCGGAAGGAACGAAGACTCACAAGTGGGACCCATCCTCCTGTAGTCAGACATATTCTGAACAATAGAGACTTCGTATTTAAACTGCAGGTGACCTGACTGGTTCTTTTTGCTGGGGATCTGATTATATTTTAGTTATTCGACAGCTCTGTGTGAACACCGGGGTAAAATATTTTGAATAGACAGAGATATGAGTCAGTGCTGTTGGATTGAGTTCTTATAAAGCGAAAAGTAAAGTAATATTTAAGAAGCTTTATATATTTTTAAAATAATGCCCATCCTTTGAATAGTTAATTCACAGCTGAAAGGCCATTGAGCAAAGCGTCCGACCCAAAAACAGTGTTTATAAGATTACAATATTGGACTGGTCTGTTAATTGTTGGTGGTTATTTGCAGAGGTTTGTGTTCAAACATTCATTCATTCATTGTCTGTAACCAATATCCTCTTCAGTGTCACTGTGGCGCCCTTGTGTTCAAACAATGGAGTGCTATTAGAAATGAAGAATAGAATGAAGAAATGATTAATAATGGCCTCTTCATTTGGGAAGACTGTAAATATTTGGTGTGATTTTATTTTTTTTTTTTCTTTTAATAAATCTGTTGCTTCTAAATCTATTTTTAAATGGTGATAACTGCATCGACTATAAGCACTGACACCTTTTGTTAAAAAAACAAAAACAAAAGATGATGCTCCACAACCTTACGAATCTTTGTGCTTAGACCAGCTAAGCTCACTTCCTGTCATCACCAACCCAGATCTGCAGACATCTAGATATACAGATCTAGAATGGCATTAGAAAGGCTTTGCTCTTTTCACTGCGGCGTGGACCACATTTCACATTAAGGCCCGATTTTGAGCGTGTGGAAGTCTTGATGCATGTTGCCGAACCGAGTCTGGTGCCGAAAGGGTCGAGGAATAATTTACCAGAACATTTCTGCTTTGAGAAGAAAGTCGTCACAGAGTGTATCTTGTGCACACAGCTCTATCTCAGAAGGAAATGATAAGAGGATATGAAGAGACGTGGAGGGGACTTTTTAGAAGTGCAATGATTGAAGACACAAAGACTCACTGTTCTGATGTCAGTTGAATATAAACTGTGTATTCACTTATTTTTAGATTTCATATTAAGGTGTACTCACACTTGGCCCAGTGGAAATATACCGTGCAGGAGCCTGAACACGCTTTTGTCTTCAGACAGTGTTTTGGAGCACAGTGACGTTCAAAATTGTACCTTTAACCATGTTGCATGTGTAAGATTATTATTTTTGGAGGCTACTTGGTACCAATTATTCCAAATATCTCAGCAAACGCTTGCAGCAAACCCTGCACCTCAGCAATAGACCCTGTATTTGTGTCTATGACTAGACCAGAGTGATCCCTTTGCCACTGTGTGTGTTTACAGTGAGTATCAGAGCGCTGACATCACGTTCAGGGTCCATGCTTCAGTCCAACTGAACTGTGCCTGGGAGCACCTAGGAGCACATTATATAAATAAATAAATAAATAAATAATACTCTGACTTGTATACATAATGACCTCATGCAGTTTGCAATGATATGACATACGTTCTTTACATGAGGCATTGAAGCCCCTGGGAACCCATTTTGAAATGTGTGTTTTTTGTGTGTGTAAGTCTAAACCTGTGTTATGTGAAATGTTCAGCAAAGTTTAGATAAAAAACAGAAATAGCACAAATCTCACCTCGAAAATGGCCATTACTGCTTCTCCTCTCGATGTAGGTTGGGCAGTCCTAAAAGTGGGTAATGCTTATGTCACTATTACCCCGAATAATGACAAAGCTACCATAGCAACGCCTCCTCTCTGAGTCTAAGAGACTGATGAGCTAAAGCTTAAGAGCCATTAGTAAACGAGCTAGCTATCCCGCTATTCGCCAAGCTATGGGGAGGGACATACCATATGGGAAGACATAAACAGACCAAACAGAACACAAAACAATGCAGAGCGAGTATAAATGGATTAAGTATGAGTGGAGATATCGGCCGCACTAGACCGGCGCACACAGCAGAGTAACACTGGGGAAGGCAGACCCACTCAGTCGGCAGTACAGTGGAGTACAGCATATACAGCAAAGTAGCAGCGGGATAAAGCTACGCTCGGTCGTCAGTACACCAAAGTAGCAGTGGTAGAAAGCACCAATTTGGAGACACTCAATAAGGTATCCAGTTTGTACAATTATGTTAACATAAATATAAATAATCACACGGATTATTATTATTATTATAATAGTAGGGTCGT
Source organism: Hoplias malabaricus (assembly GCF_029633855.1). Lineage (NCBI taxonomy): Eukaryota > Metazoa > Chordata > Actinopteri > Characiformes > Erythrinidae > Hoplias > Hoplias malabaricus. The sequence continues at coordinate 44,511,980 of NC_089805.1, forward strand.
ACGTGAACGGCTATATAATGCCAAATCTACCCGCCTGTGCCGTTTTATTGTGTAACGTTATCTTGTGTAATATCAGATGTAAACTAAACCATGGTGTCATGTAATAATATATTTTATTTAACATAATTATTTATATAAGTATAAAAAAACATTAATTTTGTTGAAATAGCATGGTCAGGAAATTAATAAAAGTATTTTTCCCAGAGAATATTGTTGCTGAAACCCCCTGAAATATTGTGATATTATTTTAGGGCCATATCGCCCACCCCTAGTGAGAACACCCTAAATAAACAATATGGGTCTTTATTCTGGCTGAGTAGAATATCCAAGCATCTGGAAGGGTGCACAGAAATAACACAAATCAATCAACACAGATTAACACAGGGCTACAAGCTTGTGTGTTCAGGAGACAGCACTGGTGTTACACAAACAGTTGGTAGCACACAATAGACAGCGATTTAAACCTTTCTCTTTTTGCCTGTATGTATTTTCATTGTTTTTGGGGTGTAGCTAAAACTACATGAGGAAGCCCCAGCCGAGCCACCCTCTCTTCCTTCACAGACAAAATGGACTGGGTCTGTTTTTCTGGGGAGAAATTCATTCATTGTCTGTAAGCGCTTATCCAATTCAAGATCAGGGTCGGTCTAGAGCCTACCCAGTATCACTGGGCACAAGGCAGGAACACACCCTGGAGGGGGCGCCAGTCCTCCACAGGGCAACACACACAAACATTCACTCACACACTCACACCTATGTGTTTTTGGACCATTTATTCACTCTTTCATTCACTGTAACAGCTTTGCGTCTGAAGGAGACGTTATAATACATTTCCTCAAGTGGTCATGGCTATGGTTGCGGTAGGGGTTTGTTTTTATGACAAACACGGAGGAGATGTACACAGCGGAATCATGAGCCTCGGCCCCAAACCTTCTGCAACCTTTACTGCAGTCAGTTTACAGTAAAGGGAGGAAACTGGTCTTTTTGCTTTGGCTTCAGTTCATAACATCTGTGTCTGTTGTCTTCTAACGTGCAGACAGGAATGTGATACAGATTTACAGAGCCGTGTGCTCATTTTATGGAGACATAGTTCACTGTACTGGCTTGCCACAAATCATCATCTCAGATTAGTTCAGTGTGGAATCTGGAGTTCATCCACACCGAACTCATTTAATCATATCTTATGGACCTCACTTTCTGCACCGGGGCACAGTCGGGGTGGAGCCAGAAAGGGCCGAACACACACACTCTCATCAGTGTTAGAACTATATGGAGCTTTTCAACTGCATGGTACTGACTCGACTTGGTACCTAGGGTACTTTTATATGTTCCCTGCTCTCTTGTGGTCCAAAGTGAGCAATGTAGGGTGTAAACAAGAGGTGGGCAATCTTATCCACAAAGGGCAGGTGTGGAGTAATTAGTTTAAATTAAAACAACTGATCATGTGACCTTCTGGTTATTTGAAACAAAACCAGCAGCCACACCTGCCCTTTGTGAATTAGATTGCCCACCCCTGGTCTAAATTGTGACGTGTTGAATGTCCAGATTGTCAATCACAAAATAATGCAGACATCCAGCACAAACTCTCCGCCTGTAAAATCTCCAGCTACAGCAGAGAACACGTTGTTTTTATCCAACTCACAACGGCAATGTGGCCTTTTGAAGCTGTTCAAATGTTCCTTGGATCAGTGGCTGACTGTGATATCACCAGCTACATTTCAAGGGAGCGCTGTGATAGTGGAAAACCGACCAGGTACTAGACACCAAAAAGCGAGTAGATCTGTGTAGAGTTGAGTAGAGTAGGTAACATGCTGTGGTTGTCTCAATATAGTTGTGTTGTTTTTGCTGAAGCATTAAAGTTACCATTCAGAGGACTCCACCGCTGGCCATTCCTCCTCCACCAGACTTCACTGTTGACACTGTGCATTCCACTAGGTGGCATTCCTATACATTCATCCATCAGACTGCCAGATAAAATAGTGTGATTGATCTGTTTCTTATGGGTGCATAGATGGCAGCAAACTCCAGCCAACACTTTGCATTGATATCTATTCGTACTCTTCAGAAGAAATGCTGGACAAGCAGGCGCCCATACACATTTGGACACACATTGTGTGTCGGTAGTTGGACATTGTTTAGTTTACCTCTCACATGTAAACTTCACAAAGCCGATGTGAGTTTCGGTGGGGTGTTATGTGGTGGAACCTTAGAAATGACTGGAATTCTCTCAGGCTGCTTAAATTTGTTATATATATTTGTTTTTCTTGGTTTATATTACAGTCTGTTTGTAGCTTGTAGCGTCTTCTTCCCTTAGTCTCTTCATCTTACTGAGTACAGCTGTTTGTAATAGCAAACTCAGGGTTTACATGCTTTTCAGACTGTTAAGCATGTCATAGCATGTGTGTGAGATGGAGATTAAATTCCTTTGGAGCTCTGACGCTATGGATTTTAAGCCCCCTGTGCAGCAGGTAGACCATTCATTCTTTTATATTGTAATTGCAGTTCACCTGATTTGTTTATGGAAGGTATTATTTTATGTTTTTAAATGAGGTGTACAGCTGTTTCTTTTGTCACACAGCTCCAGGGTACTAAGGTTGTGGTTTAACAACCGCTCCCCCCTCAGGTCACGTTCTGTGAAGTGTGCATGGGTTTCCTCCCACAGTCTTAACACACACATTGACAGGTGGGTTGGTTGTCCAAAAGGGTCCATAGCTGTGAGTGTTTGAGTGAATGTGTGAGGTGGTGTTGCCCTGTGATGGACTGAATCTGTATCCAGAGTTTTCCGTTTTTGTTGTTTTCTGTGATTCCTGGTAGGGTCCGGACCCACCTTGAAACTGGGCAGGAGAATTATTGAATTACCTTGCAGTTGAACATTGAGAATCTTAAATCTATACTTTACTATTCATATAAAACTGTGATTTATGATATTTATGTAATCTAACATGTTGTAAGGCCCGTATAGAGTTAAAAAAAAAATGTTTATTGTATTGGAGATATGACGTCAAAAGCGGAGATTTCCTGTTCATTTTCAATTGACTGTTGAATTTATTGTTAGTTTCTCACACTCTTGCTGATGAGAAAAGACCACTGATCCTCATCATTTCACTGAGAAGCTCAAGGTAAGACATCATTAAAATAATGAAGTGGTAAATCTGGGTACAATCTGTGGCTTAAAATAAGAGAAGAGTTGAACTGGAGATAAATAAGACAAGGTGGTGAGGAGTTGACTTTACAAAAGACTAATAATGACATGCACCTCCACCCTCCAGTGCTGCAACATCAGTCTAAAAGCAGAAGCTGTTGGCTCTGTATTATTATTATTAATATATATATACACACACACATCTTTTTAAATGCTTTTGCTTCTTGGAAGAGCTATTTTCTCTTACTCCAGGGACTTGTGTGAGACTCTTCATGTTTGTTGACACTTGCGTCACGCTTCTCATCATTTAACTCATTTTCAGTTCATCAGCTGCACATCACACGCCTCGTTTTTCTCAGGTGTCTACAGCCACATCCTTTGCCTTTCAAAGCAAAGTTTGCTATGTCAAAGCAATTTTAGTCATCTTCTTAATTGTCTTCTTCTTATTCTTCAATAATGGTGCTTCATCGTCTGTCATTGTGCTGTAAGAACAAATCCTTGTATCTTTAAATGACAACTTTCTGGGAAAAGGAACATTTTCTATGTATTTTATCCATCCATCCATTATCTGTAACCGCTTATCCAATTTAGGGTTGCGGTGGGTCCAGAGCCTACCTGGAATCATTGGGCGCAAGGCAGGAATACACCCTGGAGGGGACGCCAGTCCTTCACAGGGCAACACAGACACACACACATTCACTCACACACTCACACCTACGGACACTTTCGAGTCGCCAATCCACCTGCAACGTGTGTTTTTGGACTGTGGGAGGAAACCGGAGCACCCGGAGGAAACCCACGCGGACATGGGGAGAACACACCAACTCCTCACAGACAGTCACCCGGAGCGGGAATCGAACCCACAACCTCCAGGCCCCTGGAGCTGTGTGACTGCGACACTACCTGCTGCGCCACCGTGCCGCCCCTATGTATTTTATGTTGTAGCATATTAATAAATTAAGGCTTGCATTCAGCTGCTCGACCATGGAAACCCATTCAATGAAGCTCTCCACACACTGAACTAATCAAGAATCTGAAGGCCACATGAAGTTTCGAGGTCTGTAGCAAACTGACTTTGCAAGTTGGAGACCTATGCACACTATGCACCTCAGTATCCACTGACCTCATTCTGTCATGTTACATGCACTGCCACTTCGCAGCCGAGTTGCTGTGGTTCCCAATCACTTCCACTTTGTTATAATACCACTGACAGCTGACTGGGGAATATTTAGTAGTGAGGAAGTTTCATAACTGGACTTGTTGCACAGGTGGCTTCCTATTCTGAGTGTGACCCATTCTTTCACAAATGTTTGTAGAAGCAGTCTGCATGCCCAGGTGCTTGGTTTTATACACCTGTGGCCATGGAAGTGATTGGAACACCTGAATTCAATAATGTAATGGGCAATTGTTTGTCATTGTACAAGGAAATGTCTTCCGCATTTAACCCATCTGCAGCAGTGTACACACACACACACACACTAGTGCACTAGGGTGAACACACCCAGAGTGTGGTGCAGCCATCCCCGGCGCCTGTGGAGCAGTTGGGGGTTCAGTGCCTTGCTCCTCACTTCAGCCGTGGATGTTCCTGCCAATCTTGGGGATTGAACCACGGCTGCCCTTTTTTTTTTGTTGGATGTGTGAGTGAATACTTTTTGCAGTGTAGTGTATGAGAAGGCATACAACTGTTGGAAGTAAGGGAATACTCAAGTGGTTCATAGTGATTATGTATTACATGCCATGCCCAGGTAAGGAGGACATGCTGTGGTATGTGTCATTTGTTGCTGTTTCCACACACACCTCCTGATCACTGAGTCATTGGAGCACAGCTTACTCATGCTTTGTTTTTTGTTTTTTCCTTTCCACCCCCCATGGGAAATGCACTTTGACCAAAATCTTCTGGATACCTGCTCATCCTGTGTTTCTCCTAAAATTTATGGTATTGTTCAGGTGTTTGTTCCAGTTTTGCTGCAGGAACAGCTTCTGCTTTTTTGAAGTGCTTTACACAAGATGCTGGAACATTGTTGTGAGGTTATTTGTACTTCGAATCATCCCAGAAGCACTGGACTAAGCTCTGTGCCGGTGGCTTTATGTCCCTCTAGCCAACACATGACATCAAGCATGGTGATATTGGGCTCATGGCCAGCTACTTGAGAAAGAAAGAGAGATTTGTGAGTGTCTGTTGACCCTCCAGGCTCTAGTCTAAGTTGTGGATTGTTGTTAGCACGTTTTGTTAAGGACAAATCCAAATGAAAACACCCTACACTGCCTTAAGGATCATGTTCCAGCTTGTTTTTCCTGTGGGAATAGATCAAGGCTGCTGTTGGTGTCATTTAATGACAAAGCACACTGTCTTTTCTCAGGTGTGTTCACGCTAAGGCTGAATGATTAACCATGTTTGTATGAGGAAACCCACGCAGACACAGGGAGAACACACCACACTCCTCACAGACAGTCACCTGGAGGAAACCCACGCAGACACAGGGAGAACACACCACACTCCTCACAGACAGTCACCTGGAGGAAACCCACGCGGACACGGGGAGAACACATCACACTCCTCACAGACAGTCACCCGGAGGAAACCCACGCGGACACGGGGAGAACACATCACACTCCTCACCAACAGTCACCCGGAGGAAACCCACGCGGACACAGGGAGAACACACCACACTCCTCACAGACAGTCACCCGGAGGTAACTCACACATCATATATTTTAAAATTTAAATGAGATTTACCCAAACCTTTCAGCCTACTTTCAACCTACTGTGGGTTGTTAAAATAATGAGGCCACTGCTATTGGAACTGGTTTCAATTCGTAATGAATTCTGGTGCAGTTCTGATCAAAGTCTTAACACAAAACATTCCAAAGACAAACAGACCACAGTCCGACTGGAATGTTTTCCCTGATTTTGAAAAGACTCATCAGATGTTTTAAATGTGTTTTGTCTGTTTTTGAGGAGCTCTGTCTTTAGTAGTAGAACAGATTTATTTGATTTTAAATTGAGTGATACCAGTATGAAATTATATACACACCCACACACAGGCGCATACACACAAACCACCTCTGTTGTGTAAAGCTCCATAGACATGCACATGAATCACACGTCCGTGTAACTGTGCGTAAAACACTCCACAGACATATGACACACACACATTAGTTCCGTCGAGTGTGAAACTCCTTACACATGACACACATCAGTCCAGTTGTCTGTAAAACACTCATATATATGTCAAATAAATATGATACACACACACATGTCAGTTCTATGGGCTGAAATACATGACACACAAGCACACACACATATCAGTGCCCTTTGTGTGTGAGTGTGGTAAGTTTTCTAAAAGCAGTGACGGCCTAGAGGTTATGTGTTAGCGATTTAATTTTAATTCACATGGTTTTAAAGCCACAGCGGAAACGCGTGAGTCCTCAGGGTTAATTTATCCAAGTCATATTTAATAACAATGAAAGAGAACCCACTTGGTTTTTTTTGTTTTTATTTTCCCAATATGACTTTAGTTTAATTCTTTCTTTTTTGATGTGTGTGATGTGTTTGTGTGAACACAAAGAGAAGCAGGGCTTAGATGCAATGAATTATTTCCTGTTTTGTTCCAAATAAACTAGACCTCATTTTGTCGCTGTAAAAATAAATAAATAAAATGAGCATGTGTCCTCCTCCTGTAAAGTTGCTATTTCAGAGAATGCTCGTTTTACTTTAGACAGCGATGGAGTATAAAACTCCCTCTGGTCCTGCGCTGTGCTCCAGAGTCGTATTGGTAAAGGCAGCCAGATGATTGGTGGAGATTATTGGCTGGATCTGAGTGAGGTAAGCACCTCCTGTCCAGACAGAACTTACTCAGCTCAGCTCTGCTTCTTGAGAGAGGGCCTGCTGACATATCTGTGTCAATCCTTCCATATTAAGTAGAGAGGAGTAATCCTGTTATGTATGCTGATTGAAGAGTTGGGCGTCCTGGGCCAGAACAGCTGCCCAGTGGAGCCAGAGAGTTCATCTGTCTTCGTACAGTGGACAGAGAACTTGTATTTGTATTAAAATAAGGGTCAGCAGTATATTATTGCACCAAGTGTTTTGCACATTGTATCCATATCACATGCTTCAAAAATATATTAGTGTTTATTGAAAAGCATGAAATGAATTTGGATGCTCTGGAGCACTCATCGATATGCTTAGTGTTTTCTACAGAGGCATAAACCCTAGCACTGCGCGGAACAGCAGGGGGGCTGTGTTTTCTGGAGCGATACACCTCCTTCCAGTACCAGAACTTATCATCCAGCACGTTCTCCTGGCTTCTGCAATTATAGAATCCTATAGTCACTGACACACTGTACATTGGCATTTTCATTTGCTTTTCTCTGCAAAAGAGCTGAGGCAAAGGACAAACCTCAAGATTGAAGATACCCACTATCCATTTAGTGTAATTAATCAACCGACCGCACTGGCTATCTGTGGTGTGAAATAACTCATAATGGCAAAAAATTCACCTGGCATTTTCCAGGGGAAATGTCACTGACTAACGTCTGATGTGCCCACACCTTAAGAGCATCATACTGGCAGTGAAACATGGTGGTGGTGGTGGTAGTGTCTTAGTATGAAAATGTTCTGCGGCTTCAAGGCTTGGTGACTTGAAATTAAAGTTCTGGAGAAACGTGTTCAGTCAGAGACCGTGGTCCTAAAGGGCAATCCACCTCAGAGTGACTCAGAAGAAACTACATGGGTGGTTTGTGACCTGCATGAGTCAGGATGTGGGCTCACTTTTGACCTGAATATGACTGTTTAGACCTTGTGGCAGCTTGTTGCTCAGAAGGTTTATGGTCTTAACCATAGCAGCTAAACACATTTGCACATGTGTGACTTCTCTTTTAAATTCCACGTTCCTTTTTTGTGCACCTAGATTCATGGGTGAGCAACTTGAGGCTGTGCTCAGTAGACTTGAGTTCAAATGTACAAATGTATCTTAGTGTGCTTATGTAACATGCCATTCAAACATTCACCTGCATTTATATATTTGTCATTTTATTTTAACTGCTGTGTATTATTAAAAATGAAATAATTGGAGAAGAATTTATTGATCACAGCATTTATTTCATTAGGAAAAACACGGCAAAAAACATTTGCATCAATTTCTTTTGTTTTTAGGGAAAATATTGTATCAAAAAGTACATGTGAGTTCTTATTTAGATGATTTAAAGATGGTGATTTCAATGCTATAGTTTATGAACATAGTGTATTCTTCATTTTAATTGTTTTTAAATATATTACAAGTGTTTTCAACAGTATGCAGCAATTACAATAAAACTACAGTAGAGTGGGAGAAAGTTTGAATTAAAAAGATACTTTACACACTATTTGTACACTTGATATATATATTGACGAGTGGTTTATGTTTCTCCATATTTCACACAGTGAAAGTGTTAAACTCTCTAAAAACATAATTTTACGTGGACTAATATTAATGCTCCAAATTCTTTATAAAATGAGACATTGAATTAGTTTTTACCCAAGATTTTACCCAAACCCCAGCCCAATCAGAAGTGTAATAAATGAAGTGCCTTTCTTGGCTCTGTTTCTGTAAGCCTGCATCCTCCTGAGAGTTTTTTGTGCTGCCATTTCCTCTCTTCAGGTTTATGAGAACTTACAAGAGTGAAGGAAATTGAGGTCGAGAGCTTTCAGTTTGACTAAGTCTCAACCAATAAATCTCAGTACACACCAGATCCCCTACTGGCCAGAAATATTCATCAAAATAAACATACATTGTGCATTTCTTCCAAGACACAGTGGAGAGTAATGGGTTAATGAAGCCCCCTCCAAATAATTAGTTTTATTATAACAACATATCTAGGGTTCGAGTCGCACACGTCACTCTAATGATGTGCTGTTGGTTGAAGACGTGAATATGCTGCTTTTCATCAGCAGTCAAAAAGGAGCAAACATTTATGAAATACACTAATTCAATATTTTAGATGTTTTTACATTTATTTATTTATACATAAAGCACAAATCATGCTGTGTGATGCTCTCATACTTCATCCCTGACATAGCCAGACCTCAGTAAATCTGTTTATTATGTTGAATATTTAATTAATTTATTAAAGTACAGCTCCATTTTTAAAGAAAATTATGGCCTTTTAGTTTCCTTTTAAAATGTCGTCAGTAAACGGAGCAAAACAGACACAACGAGTGCAGAGAAATAAGAGACTAAACGAGATCTCACTGCTGTGCGCTCGGGGTCGGGGTGAACAGCGAGCGGCTCATTATCATTTAAAGGAACAGGTGCTGAAAGCGGGCATTCTGAACAGGGGCTGTTTACACAGGGGGAGAACACTGCTGTGGGAGCAGAACTGTGTTCCTCAGTGGGGAAGAGGGAGAAGTTCCACTTTAAAGCAGAATGATTTAAAAAGCTGCAGCACACTTTCGTATTAAAATAATAAAATATTTTAGCATGGCCCCTGAGTGGTGAAGAGCTTTGAGCAGTGGATGTACTCCTCCAGTGACAGTGCGTTATAGTTTCAGGAAAAAAAAGGTATGATAGAGGTACATTATTGTCATGTAAAATAAACGAACATTACATTAGTTCTGGAGATGTAATGGGGCTTTGAAATCAACACCGCTTTATAATCCAGAAATAATATAGAGTACGGTACAGTTATGTTCGCTAACTGAAGGTAGAGAAATGTAGTCCTGTCTCTGGGAAAAGCATCTGCTTGCCTTCACCCCCTTCAGTGTCAGAGTCTTCAGTATCAGCGCAGATTTGGTGATGACTAATGTTTGAGGGAAAATTGTCTTACGTACAGAGTCATGGGTGTAGTGAACATGGTGATTTATTGGGGTGATACTTCACCAGTTGACTGCCCTCCTGCATCAGGGCTGCGGTGGGTAACTGTTAGACTTAACGTAAAATATTCTAGAGCAGCCCAGGGTTGGTCAACATGTTTGTGCTGTAGGTTGCAGGATTTTCTTGAATGGAGTCATTGGTCCAGCCACTCCATCATATGATGAGCACGTCTGGTCATATGTGTGCTTTATGTTCTGACTGTTCCACTTCAGTCATATTCCGAATGATTTTTAAAAAAAAGGAAGGAGAGAAGTCAGAAGGAGAAAAGGAAATGATGCCCTTGGTGTTCCCTCTCTGAAGTAACTATCTGTTTCTGTCTGTCTCTCTCTCTCTCTCTCTCTCTCTCTCTCTCTCTCAGATGAGATGACGACAGTTTCCTGTGATCAGAGGAAGTGGAGTGTATGTAGAAGGACAGTGGTTGAATTTGTCTTCAGTTCTACAGAAGCTCAGAGTTAGCTCCACACTCCTCCGTTCTCTTCTCTCATTCACCATGCGATCCTCATCTCTTATCTCGGTCTGTTTACCTTTCATCCTCATCACCTGTGGTTGCCATGGGAACGTCACCCCTCGCGTTACCTTCCCTCTTCGTGAGTACTATTTTTTTTCCCTTTTTTCTTATTTTTAATGAAACCATTTAAGGCTCAGTGACAGATAAGGTTTGATGAGATAAGATCAATTCAAAAATGTGTTTAAAACTTTAAAACAAAACGTGCCTGAGGTTTGTGAAAGTGTATGTTTTGTATTTCTGTTCTATTCATATTATTTAATATGATATTTATACTATTTTTAAGAAAAGACAGAACTGACAGCCTGTTAAATTTTCAAATGGTGTAACCACAAAAATGACAAATATCTAATATTTCACACCTCCTACAGAGTTCATGCAATTACTCATAAAATTAGTAGTTTACTTTGTAATATCACATGAGAATGTTTTATTATATTTTATCTGAATTTAGATTATATGGATTTTTCATTGTACTGAGCAAGACCATGTGCCGTACACATTTGTTTTCTGTGTATTATTGACCATTTGAGTAAAAATGGTTTAAACACCCATTATTACAGTGTAGTAGAGTATTAAATTATATTTTTTGTACAATATTAGTCTTTTAGAAAAAAAACTGGTTACACCAACTGACCATAAACCTTCTACAGCAAAAGAACAAGAAATTGACACAAACTAGTCATCAATTTAAATAGAATTGGATATTTCAACATATATTTATGTCACTCATCTTATTCCATATCAGAAACAATTTCATAACATCAATGAAGAAACAGGATTAACTTGTGTTCGATTCTGATTTCAGTTCAGTTCTCATACAATTTCAGTTTGTAAAATGATTCAAAGAGAGAGAGTGAGTGAGAAAGTATCAAACTTAAGACTTGAACTATTAAAGGGGTTAAGGATGCCTGTGGTACATCTACATTCGACTGCACATCGTCATGATCATGATTGTTAACTATGGGTTCCAGCCAGCTAGTACGCAGTAGTCATAGTAGTAGTGTTAATCAATGGAGGAGTAAGGTTTAAAACATCAACACCCTTTTATTCTCTATATACTGTCTTTGGTACTGCCTCCAACGTTCCCTCATCTTTTGTTGTATCGTTGTTGTATGTGCACCTTTCCTGTCTTTTGGCCAGGTAATTAACCCTTGCAGCAGGATCTGCGTTCACTCGCGCTCTGTGGCTAGCCACTTGTAAGTGTCATCGATTAGGGGACAAGAAGTATACTTTATTTATAATAAATGAATTTATATTATTTATTTATAATTTAAACATACCGTTTACATGTTTCATAATAAAATGTAATATAATAATCAAAACAAAATGTATTATAGAAGTTTAATTTTAAAATAATAAAAAATACTGACATTTCAAAAATTGCTTAAATCACAATCTAAATATAACCCTAATTAAAACCACTGTTCATGCTAAACAGTTAGGCACTGTTTAAGTTATAAAATAATATATATAGTATAATATAATATAACTGGCACCTTAAATTACACACACTTGACCCTGAATCTGATCAAATTGGTCTCAAACCGGTTACACCATTTCACATTTTCTATTTAAAAATCAAATTTGCAGGCTTTATTATGGACAACTATGTACACTTTTGACCTTTATGTGAATATTCAAACACAGTTTTTACATTACATTCAAATTTTAATGATTTATTATGATTTATCAATATTTCAATGAGGTCACACCATTTGACATGTGCCCTAAGCTTGTCTGACCATGGCCTAAAAACACTTAATTATGTTACATTTTTAAGAGTGTTTCTAACTAACTTTGACTCATAGCAGTTGGGGTCTTCAAGGGTCCTTCTGTGACATCATTTCCTGCCACATGATCTTATGACATAGTACTTTTTTATATGGTTGATGTGACAGATATTATTTAAAAAATTCAGAACAATGGGGTTTCATTACTTTTATTTTTTATAGAAAAGTTCTCACGCAAGATCATGCCCGATTATTTAAGAATCGCTTTTGGAGAGAATTTCACATTTTTTTGAGCAAGTGTAATTTTTTGGTTCATGTTTTTGTGGTAACACCATACTGACATTTTTACCGATATTCTCTTAATACTCCCTCAAAATTGAACAAATCCAAAACTTTAAGATTAGGGTTTGATGAAAATGATGTTTGAAAATAATTTGTCAAATTATTTTAAATTTTAAACCATTTTAAATGTATCTAACTCATATGTACACAAAAAATCAGCGTCACGTGATTGACCCTTAAACACATTGACCCTTAAACACTTATAGAAATCCACCTTTGTGTGAAATATTTTGTTGGCTCAGCTTCTGAAGCACTAGACTCATATGTATTAGTTCCTAAAAGTGCAAATCATGGCTACATATGAATATAAACAGGGCACTTTATTATTTAAAATAATATTTTTATAACACTAAATAATATTTTTATAACACAAAATAACACTTTATATATTTAAAAAATATATATCTTTTTTTATTAAACGTAAGGTAATTTCTGCAAGGTTTATTTGTCAGAGCTTTTACTTGAAATGTACGTCCTGTGAAAAAGACTAGTGCTGATTATCAACTTCATAAACAATGACATCTGACATTTCAGTGACAAATTATTAGCTACTGGGCAATAGGTGAACAAAAATAACCCGTGTTCTCAGAAGCGGCGGACTGTAATCTTCTACAACCTTTTCAGTTCTGCATTCAACATTTCATATGGATTCAGATTTAAATATGTTTTCTTTAATATTTCATTGTGTTCTGCATTATTTGCAAAAGCATGTAGTTAAAATGTGACCATATGAAAATATAATAATAACAATAATAATAATAGAAAGAAGAACTCTGTTCACAGCATTAAACTTATCATTAATGAGCTTTGACACATTAGTAATCTGAAGTGCTGATGGCACATATAAACGCTTATAAATATACAGTATTAAAATGAGTGTACATGTTTATTCTACTGCTGTTACTAAATATAACAAAGCGTCTCCCTGAAAGTTCAGGAGGTTACAGACTGTCCCAGAATTCACCGGAGAAGGGGGAGAAAAATAATGATGGCCTCTCATCAGTGCTGTGCTTTTGATGAAAATTGTTTTTATTGCTGTAGTTCAGGAGTGGGCTCTGAGAGGAAGCAGATGGGTTTGTTTTGTGGTCATTTACGAAAAATTACTTCAGATGCTTTTTTTTTTTATTATTTCTTATTTTTTTTCTTGGACACAGATAACATTTCTCCTCATTACAGCAGTTTTCTCCAACTTTCAAAATTAGGATTCAAATCTTCCCATTGTCTGGAAGTCTTTGTTTTGACTGTAAGAACGTTTCTGCCCTAAATCCTGTCCATATTACTTTTTTCCCCTGTCCTGGCCTGTGTATGTAGCCCGAGAGTGCTTTGAGTTCTGTAAAGCTGCTTTGGGACGTCAGTTGTAAACAGCGCTGTATATAAATACGTTGTGATTTGATTTGGAATCCTTGTCTGACTTCAGGAGTCCAGTTTTAATAAACAGTGATAGAAATAATAGAAATCAAACAGTGAATGTCCTGAAATTGTTAACACTGCACTATATTGGAAAGAGCTGATATTGCAATATGGATTTCTTCTGAAGTATTTATTGCTGTTTGAACAAATACAGGCTTTTTCCAGAGAAGATTGAACAGCTCTGTGTGGAAAGACTGGCAACATACTCTCGGTGCCCTTAAGTGGGAGTTAGTGATGTTCTATCAGACACACTCCTGTAGTCGGACACAAGACGTGTTTTGCTTTTGTATCAAGCTACAAACATTTGCAGCATGTCATGTTTTAGATTCATTTCCCTCTCTGGGCACTGCACGTCCTGTGATGTGACTGTTGTTCACGGGTGACAAAGCTGAAACGATATATTGAGCAGGTTTGAAGATTTCTATCACTTTAGAACAGCCTTAAGACTGCTGTATTGTACACGTGTGTGTTTCTAAAAACATTCATGTACTTCTATTTGTTCACTGATCCCTTCCATGGGTGTGGGTTGGCCTAAGTCATTATATGGTTTGTTAATTAGTGAGAGTTAAATGAGCATTTTGGCTGTTTTGCAGATGCATAAACTGTAGGTATATTATTGGTTAATATTAATGTATTTTATGATTTAATACCCTAAATACACACAGTACTCTTTTTAATAGTTGAAATAAGATGAACGTTTGTGGGGGAAAAAACAGGTGAAAATGAGCAGATGATATAAGTGTAGAAATATAATGATTAGTAGTTCATAAGTGCATCAAATGTAGGTTTGATTGTGTATGTTACTTGTACAGTGTGTATTGTCCAGGTGTGGAAAGGATAACTTGGTTTTTTAACTGGTTTTTTGCCTGAGGTTATTAAAATAGTTGTTGTAACATGTGGACTCCTTTAGGGACCAAAACCAACTGTACATTCTCATTGATTTAAGTCGTATTTGGGTGGACTCAAATGTCAGTGGGGTTCTGGTGTATTTTTTTTTTAAGAGGAGCCCCTTTGTTTGTTTGTTTGTTTGTTTTGTTTTTTTGTTTTTTTTTCTTCTTTGTTCGGCCAACTTAGCTTCTCTCCTGCAGTTTTTCTCTGTACTCAGTGCTCATCTAATTTTAGTCCTGTCCGGATACACTCTCTCTCATTTTCTTTGTCTGAGGCGTAGTTTCTGTCACGCAGATCTAGCTGGCTAGTCTAGATTTGGATGCCCCTGCAGCTGATATTTATCTCTGTGATATTATACTGGGGACCCACAGGCCCTGCAGGGTGCCTAATGCCGGGCAGAAAGAAGTGTAGCTGCTGGCTAAAAGAAAAACATCAGCAGAGAGGTCGCATGCTGCTTCTGCAGGTTCTGTCCGTGATGTCGAGGGAGCTGCAGGGCTTTTTTATAAATCACTCGTCCTGTTGGGATTTTAATGCAGTCTGGGTGCAGGTGGGTTATCACTGAGGGGAAGTCAAAACTGTTTAATTACAGAGCTACCTCCCGACAGGACCTCAGCGTCTAAATAAGCCTTTGTATTAGGCCAAAGGGAGGCAAAAATAGAAACTTTTCATATGTAGATTTGTTCTCTGTAGAGGCTGTGTTCACTTAGTCACGCTTAGAAAATCAACACATGTCCAAACATTGTGGAAAACTGCAGTTTATTCTTCTGTGTTTTTCTGAGCTCAGTGTTTGAGCGTCTGATCTTAAGATGAAGGAATTGGGGACGCAGAAGGAGAAAGAGAAGTGCCCTAGTTTGGATTGTTTGATGAAGGATATAAAGTAGACGAAAGTGCAAGTGCTGATGTAGATGAAAAGTTGTTTTGTTTCTGTTTTGTGGTTTTTTTTTTAATGAATAGAAACTCTGTTCTTTGTGGTCTGAGCTGAGGAGGCTGAAGGAGCTCGGGTTACTTTACACAATCCACACCAGATCAGTCTGCACCAGGGGTCATTTAAGAATCCTGTGGACCAAATAAAATGTGTGTATATTAGTCTTGTGCTGGTGTAGAGTGGATCAGACACAGCAGTGCTGCTGGAGTTTTTAAACCCCTCAGTGTCTGGATTGAGAACAGTCCACCGACCAAAAACATCCAGCCGACAGCGTCCTGTGTCACTGATGAAGGACTAGAGGACGACTGGGGGATGGGGCTGGGTGGAGATGATTAGGATTCTGATCTTGAATGTTTTACATATTGTGGAGTCTTTTGCAATAGGTGTATTCCAAGGCCAGCATTGGGATAAATATAGAAATATTTAATAATAATATATTTGCAATGCCTCTTTGTTCCACACTCCTCTTTGTTTATAATCAGATTCCTCTGGTGTTAACAAAGATTTATAATTAGACTGTCATCCTTTTGTGATTATGTTGGTGCCTGCAGTGATAATTGCAGCTGTTTTCACAGTATGTCTCAGCACTCCTTGGTTCTAATGATCTCTGCTCCAGCAGATGAACCAAACTAATCTCTGAAGTGGATTAGAGCTTGGAATTATTCCATTCGGGTGTAATGCAGAAAGATCAAAGCCTAAAAGCTGTTTAATTTTGGGAATATTATTGAAAATGTTGCAAATTCTACATTCATTCTACACATGAAGAACACCAAGATAGAGGAAGGACAATGGACAGTATTTAACTGAAACAATAGGGCATTTGTCCCCTGTAAAATGTAAAAATGTACTAATTTTAATTATGACATTTATTTTGTTTGCACTACTCAATATTTAAAAAAAAAAAGTCAGCAATTCAGCTGCACCAACAACACTTATCTTGATTTTCTTCATAACTCAAAAATAAATAAAAATGAGCTGCTACTTTAAAAGGGGACAAATTATGTAGAAATCTTGTGTTCAGAGCGTTTTCATTTTAAAGTGGGAATCTGAAGCCCGCCCACCCACTTTGACTAGGTCAGAAAACATAGTCAAGAAAAAAGTTATTCTGACGGTGCTGATTCCTACGGTACAGTGCAGATAGTTAGGGCTGGACAGTAATTAGATATCAATATTAAACACATTTTCAATATTTCGCTACACGTTATTTACAGCGTCTGTCACTGACTGGTGGTCATTACAAGCCATGTCACTCAATTTTAAAGTTAGTTTAAAAATATTAATATTGACAAAGCCAAGAGGTTTGTGTTTAATGGGGATTTCTGCCCTAAGCCCTAAATCTTTCTTTAAAATGTTCACTTTGAGGACGTTGTTGAAAGGTGAGCAAAAAGCAGAGGGTTGAAGTGTTGTAGGGGTCAGAGTTCAGAGCTGAACTGGGACACACTCGCACCACTTCAGCGCTGTAGGTCCACCGTCCACCGCTGTGCAGCTCAGTGTTTTACTGGAGCCTCCAACAGAAATGTGTTGAACGTTGTTGAGGTAATATTTATCATAGTCTCTTCTTTATGTTTGGAGAATGTATCTGTGACACAGCTTTGTTTTCTACTAAATATTTAACAAACAGAAGTCATCTTGTATGTCCTTATAATGACACGAATACACGGACACACCTCACCGTCACTGACGAGTAAAATACATCTGCACAGCTTTGTGTTTAACTTTACACAAGAACAGGGAAAATCTCCAGATTATTAAAGAACACCAGAGTGAGGTGTTTCTCAAAATCAATGACTCTGTGGATTAGTTACAGCACTGTTTTCAGTCGGACTCTTATAGAATTGTAAGTCAATAATCCATCCATCCATTATCTGTAACCTTTATCCAATTCAGGGTCGCGGTGGGTCCAGAGCCTACCTGGAATTATTGGGCGCAAGGCGGGAACACACCCTGGAGGGGGCGCCAGTCCTTCACAGGGTGACACAGACACACACATTCACTCACACACACACACACCTACGGACACTTTTGAGTCTCTCCATTCGACCAGGGCAGGTCCCAGATGTTTCATTAAGACCCCAGGGCTGTGTTTACTTTTGGAAAATGGAGGCATATGTTCCCTTTAAAATCTGAAGAAAAACAATGGACACCAAAATGGCCACCAAGTGAATTTCTGCTGGTTTTAAACATGGACCATGTTCAAACAGCAGAATAAAGCTGGGATTGGTTTACGTGTGGGACAATAATGTGAGCACGGGGATGTGAACCACAATGAGCAGCTTCCAAACCTCAAACGCACCACTTTTTTAATGTCCTTGATGCAGACTTGAATTTACAGATATTTGTTGCTCTTGTCATTAAAGCTCCTATTTCTTTGTAATTGTAAGAGTGTTTACCATCTTATTTCAACCAGTGAACTGTCTCCTGCTTTATACCTCTCTGACAGAATGTGTTAATGTGACACTCACTCAGTATCTGTATTGTATTAATGAGACTATAGAATAACCCTGTAGATCATAAGGCTTATCTGGATAAGTACAGTCTCCGTTTCTCCATTTTATAAATCTTAACCAGCATTAGCAGATATGTATATTAGATTTTTTTTTGGTCTATTTGTGTAAGTGTACTATAAACGAGTTTAAACAAATGATTTCCTGAACTTAGAAATTAATAAAAAAAAAAAAATAAAAAAAAAGACTGAGACTTAAAGTGCCCCACACTTCTCTATTTTCTATTCCTCTGTTCATGAGGAACTAACACATGGTTTCAGAGATCCTTGTGTGATCCGCTACACTAGAGACGTCTTTCATATTCCTCCACGGTCTTGTGTAGAGAGGAGATCAAGACTGGGGAACAACTCGCATTTTTCCTGAATTTTAGAGCCACTGCTCATCCCAAGTAAATGGTCCTAACACATTAGAGAGAAGCAGCAAAGCCAATCCTGTTAGCGGTGTGGGTTAGTAGTAGAGAATGAAATCTTAACAATTCGTGACCCAAATACACCGACTAGACACTGACACACTGTTATTGCTATGGACAAATCCTACACCATGGCTCCAGGTGCGTCCTTTTTACAAAATTAAAGCTTAGAAATGACACCAAGCTAGTCACCAGAGAACTGGGTGATACGGAGACTCTGAATGGGGAAATGCGTTCCACATCGCAGTTGTATCTGCTCACCAGTTAAGCACTGAATGAGCAACATTCTGTATGAGTCTCACTCTCAGAGAGAATTCATACTGAAAGAACTCTTCACAGTAACCAAACCTGTCATCAGTACGCTACACTCAGCTACACTGTGGCGCATGTGTGGTTCACTGGTTCACACTTCAGCTCACTTTAATGATGGGAGAAAATTTGTGTGAGAAGTTTGGAAGAGGAAGCTCATGGTTTGGGGGACGTTTCCTTCAGTTGGGTCTTTTTTTTCAGCTGCATAGTAAAGTCAATGCTAAAGTTGATCAGGCCTCTTTTGACAACACACCACTCATACTCTGTGAAAATCCCTCAGTCTTCAAGCATGCAGGACAGGGTCCCGTTTCACACCGTGAGGGGAAGCACGCTTTTGAAGCTGTAATTGTGTAATTAAAACAATGAAATGGCGACACTAGGCTCTTGATTTGAACAGGATTGAAAATAGCTGCAAGATCACTGACAAAGTTGTGGCTAAGAAACTCTCTAAAGTCACTGAACTGTGGAACCAGACTGGAACAAAATCAAACCGGAGGAGCGTGAATCGAGGACATCCGCAGCGTGCAGATGTGCTGAAGTTCTTCAAAGCAAGGGTTTCTGCAAATCCTACAAATTTTATGAAATCTGTAAACATCAAACATGTTCAGTTATTTGTTTTGTTTTAATTTGATCACAGCTCTTTTGGAAATTTTATGTTGAAGTAGTGAAAGTAGTAGGGTTTTGTGAAATCCCCTTCACTTATATCACTTCTGTTCATGTTCAGTTGAATATAAAGGGGACATAATGTAGAAAAGAAGAAGAAGAAAAAGAAAAAATCACCACAGCTGTTTTTTTTGGGGGGTCAGAAGTCAGAAAACATGAGATAAAACAAGTGGTTTTGATTTTGTGCTGCATCTTACACAGAGTGCAGAGACTTTAGAGTTGCCCTGCAATTATTTGCAAGCACACTGCTGCAAAACGGACACAACAAGCTTTGAGTAAAATGAAGAAGAAAGAGAACAGAGTGAAAATGTCTAAAAACCAGAGCCTCTTCTCCTCGGTCCTCGCTGCTGAGAGAAGATGAGATATTGAAATTCATGGAAATGTAAGTTGTTCTCTATAATTGATCTCTGTTGTATTTAATGTGGTGGGATTTTCTGTTTCAGTTCAGTTATTTATAGTACATACACTCTGATGGTAACTTTGTTCACTCGCTCTACGCAAACAAATCACAGCTGCTGTGCTGTGGATCTTATAGATAAAGACCATTAAACAGCTTCATCACCGAGAGCAGAATTAGTCCAGTTTTATAGGTTTTTGTTAAACTGTATAGATTTTGTATTTAATGAAAGCAAACAACTCCAACGTAATTGCCTTGATTTCCAGATTTTGAGAAAATTTAATTTCAAAGTAGGTCTGTGCCGTATCGCTTCGTTCACAATAATATCTTTATCATTTTTAAAACTGAGGATAAAATTTGTATTGTTACAAAGAGCAATATTCTAACTTGTTTACATAAAAATGTCATGCAGTTACGCACCATATGGTGTACGTTTGTTACGTGAGCTATTTACGCACAGCAACAGTGCGGTGAAAAGTAATTTTTTTGTATTATATAAAATTGTTTACATTTGTTGTTTATTATTATATGGGATTGAAATTAAGAACATATTTCAGTGTTTTGTCAAATCGCCAATAATATCGTGTCACAAAAATGATCAAAAAATATTGTGATATTATTATAATTATTGGCCATAAAACCCAGCCCTATTTTAAAGCCAGTAGATGGTCAGGGATGCCCAAACAGTTGTTTATTCCCTTCCACAGAGGAGCTTTCAGTACCGATATACCTTACCGCAGATAGGACTAGACGAAGCTGAATCCTGAAAGAGAATATGGCCCACCTCTGCACTACCAGCAGGGTCAGGTTAGAACCGCTGCAGTTTGTTTTTAGGAAAAAAACACATACATGAATCATAGCAGTTTGATGCTGAGAAGCCTTACCACTTAAGTTTCACAATTCTCCCACAATTCCTCATCTCTGTGCTGGTTTTCATATCCTCATTCTGAGCAAGCCTCACCACTGACCAGCCACCAGTCATTTCAGATGACTTTTCAGTCCACTCAGAAGTTCAGGCATTCCTGTACTGCAGGGCTCTCTTTATTTTTACGCTTTTTAAGCGAGTTTAGAAATAGCCCCTCAAACATAGTCACTGCGGCGGTCTCCTTAACGTTGCATTGGGTGCATACAGCCTGAGGTTTGTAGAATAGCGGAAATACATACTCAGTAAAAGCAGTGCACTCTGGGTAAAATCCAGACTACAGGAAAATGTCTTCCCTCATAAAAGAACTTCATCAGCTGCTTAAACTCCTGAGTAAGTTTTATTGTCATCAGTGTGCACTTTTCTGAACGTCCAGCACCTCTCAGCACAGGAAGTGAAGTGTGGACACCTCTGTTCTCTTTCCATGAGAGTGTGAGGGCTGAGGAATGAAGTGGTTTGTGTGTTAAAGCAGACTAAGCAGCAGCTGATCTGGTGAATAATCAGGTGTGGCTCATGGACCGCTGAAATGACGTGTCATTCTGTGGTCAGCGTCATGCCCATGTTCCGGGATTCCGGGCATAAACTGGACAAGTGTATGACCGAAAAACACGGGATGTTCGAACTCCTTTTAACTCCTACACTGTACAGAGCTTACTGCTGTCTGTAGGTGGACTTTGATGAAGTTTCCTGTTTTAAAGCCTCATCACACTGGGATTTTAAATTTCACAGCACCTTGCGAGTTGGGCGTGGCCGCGAGCGTGGCCAGGAGTGCCGTAGAGTGCTGGTATTCTAGCATCAGGTGTGAAATAAATGAAATATCGAGGACAAAAGCCTAGTGTGGCCACAAATTTATTGTTATTTAGTAAACCACAAAATGTAACTTTCAGCTCCTAAATAACTTCAATTTTCAGAATCCAGTGACAGTGTATCTGCTTTAGCAGCCATTTTTAAAACCCCCAGGCAATATTTTAAAGGTCTGTGAGGATGTTTACAGTGCCTTGTGTGTAGGAGTAGGAGTTCACTTTCAGAAACTGGCTTTAGGCCCATTCTAATGACTCTGTTGAGAGAAAGGAAGAGGGGGACACGTGCTGGACTTGAAGGAGAACAGCTGGTGTGTTGTGGTTCTGGGAGAGTCATGGACACTACTTGTTGTTTACGTGTGTTTTGTTGTCAGTTGCGTTAGCTTTTTAGTTGAAGTCGGTAGGAACGTTGTTGTAAAACTGAAGTGGAAGGAGTTGAGGTTTAGGGGCTCAGTTCAGTATTTGTTTCCCATGCTGTGTCTTTTTTTAAAGTTCCAGTCACAGCTGAAGAAGGTGCAATAATTGCAGCGAGAGGCCACAAAACCTTCAGATGAGGTCTGAGCTTTCAGCTTCTTCGGCTCATCTGCACAACTCTGACAATTTCTCCTCACCGCCTCTGATTAAAAAATACAGCACGCTCAGTTTGACTTATTTAATCTTAAGCTGTAGGGGTCTAGGGTCAGGCACAAATCTCAGAAAATACAGATACTTTCGTGATGCATTATATGAATTAAGATAATCAAATTAATGTAATAATTAGAATCATTTATTTAGTTCTGAGCTTTGAAAATGTGTAATTCTGTTCATTTCCACATTAAAAAAATGTGACCAAATATCCCAAAGGTCACCTGCACATGCAGCACCTTCTGAAATCACTGGCATTAAAGCAACACTAAGTAGCATTTTTCCCTTACAATACAGCTTCAAAATCACTGTCACAATCCACTGAGCTGTAATAGGGAGAATAGAGTCTCTGTCATTGCTACTCTGGGCTCAGCACTGCAGAAACTGTGCTATGTAACATTTGGAAGAGGATAGGAAACCCCTCAAACCCTCCCTTCCCCTTGATTTCACAGTAAAACTGTAAAAGTACATTGCGCACTGTAACAGTAGGGGTGAGAGCTACCAGATCTTACCCATTGTTCCTTTTAACTGCAACTTTGTTCTTCTTTGAAAGCCTTACACTTGATGTAGTGAGTCATATCTGTGAGAATTTGATGGCAGCAGTGTGATCATTAAAGCAATTGGCTGCTGATATTGGATGGAGTGACATGGTACACATAATACGCCGACTCATTCCATAAGTATTGAATGGAGCTCCATGAATCCAGAGAACACAGCTCCACTGCTCCACAGGCTTAGTCCCATATGCAGCTGCTTCTGTGTGTCACATTATAATCCTGCTTTTCTGAAGAGGTTTTACACACTCAACAATGTGGGCACCTTGAGTTCACGCTCTTGGAAACACGGTGCAGCTTGGAGCCTAGTTACATCACATGTTTGGGTTTTGACTGTGTGTGTGTTTGAGAGGAATGCACTAAGTCCTCAGGTCAGAATCCCTCAGGTTGCGCAACATCACCCCTGCTGTGTTCCCTTATCCAAAACAGTGTAATCACAGAAGTGTAATCACAGAAGAGCAATTCAGAGAATCTGGAAGAATGCTGTTACTCCAGAACATACCCACCTCAAATTATTTCAGGAGAAGTTTAGTGAAAAATCCAATCTACATGTTTCCTACTTACTCTGATTGTAGTCCACCAGCCAAGACATGCTTGTGTCTGAAACTCTGTGCATACATAAGCCTCTCATGTCAAGAGAACCCTACATAAGCACCTATAAAGGCTTATTCCAATAAGGTCAGGTGTCATAAAGGCTGCTTCATTCAGTTTCATTCTAGAAAAGCTTAGGAGAACTGAAAAATAAATTGTAAATGTATATATTAAAGTAAGCTAGCTTTTATTTTCATTGCATCACACACAAGGAAATTGTGCCTTCACACACAATTCATTGTCGGCAGTGAACACAGTATGCCATGACTGTGCCCCTGTGCACAAAGCTTTCTTGCTTTGTGCACAGGGGCACAGTCATGCTGAAACAGCAAAGTGATGAACACAAACTGTCGCTACAAAGTTGGAAGGATGTAATTATCACAAAACACTGTAGTAGTAAAATCAACATCAAATTTATTTATATTTTTACAAGGAATTTGTTTCCAGCTGTTGGTTTCTGTCTAGTACTCTAGGTATGTGCAATGATATAGATTCCAGAGACAAACACACAGTACACAATACACGAACTGTAGGACAAATAGTGTACGCCTTTTTTATGTACAACGCAGAGCTGTGTAAAGCTGAGGGGCTGAATTTACTGGAGTCAAATACTTTTTCTGAGTAAAGGGAATATTACATAAGTGTGTTAAGTGCAAATAACTAATATAAATAATATATGGGAATGGATTGTGGTCTACAGTAGGAGTGGATGTTGAGCTGGGTGTAATAACAGTCTAAAGACAGTATTATCTGTTATTGCTGGTCAGCTGGTACTTCTTTAACCATGTTACAACATGAAAGGAACTAGGGCCCTGAAACAAAGGCAGGACTATCATCAATCCTTCCCCAAATATTACTTTTAGCACTGTGCATTGCACTAGGTAGTTTTCTCCAGACATCCAACAAACCCAGGTTTATGCATCAGACTGACAGAGATTTATTTAACTGTTCCAGAAAAACAATTACACTTCTACACAATCCAGCCGACGCTCCGTGCAGCTCATAGCCAGCGTTTGTTTATGTGCAGTGGCTCTGACATTTCAGACTTGTAGCACATCAGAAGAGGTTTAGATGTTCTGTAAATGTTCTCTCGTTTCTTTTTACAGTACTCTAACCACGGCAGGAGAAACGCTGTGTGATTAGACCCAGCAGCACATGGCCACAAAACCACAGTGCATCTCTTGAAATATTTTGACCTCTCTTTACCTGCACTGCCTATAAACATTCACCCCACTTTAGCTACCTAAAATACCCCCACATGAGAAGAACAACTCAGCGTTGACCCCTTGCCCTTATCACAACTGATGAGAGCGGGAGACCGCATAAGAAAACAGAACGCCACTTTTATAATCAATACCACTGTCTACAGCTGCAGGGAGACTCAGTGTGTGATGCAACACAGCGGCTGTAACTGACAACCCATTTGTTTTTATTACTACCCTCTGTTGCTCCGATAAACATCAGAAACTATCGAAGTATTTGATTGAAGTAAATTCAGCCCCTCAGTTTTACAGAACTCTGTGTTGAGACGAGGGGGAGGAGCCTATGAGCAAATAATCTGAAAACTAAGCAGCGTTTTAAAGGCACACAAGGGTAAGGTGTTGTTGTTGTTTTTTGCTCCTGGGCTCCCCCTACTGTTGCGGAGTGTAAAACATTTTTAAAGCACGGCCCTTTGGCATAGTGCAGTTTCTGCAGTGCTGAGTCTGGAGTAACCGAATCAGCAGCTCTGGTCTCCATTTTACAACTCACTGGAGTTCCATAATGACTTTGAAGCTGAAGTTTTAATGTTAAAATACTGCCTAGTGTTGCATTAATGCAGAGCTAGGGCTGGACAATACGGCCCAAATTTATATCACAATATATTTCTTCATTTTGTTCAATACGATGTAATTCCGATATCAATATGAACCGTATAAAATCCACCAAAGAACAAACAAGAAACATGACATCACATGTCAAACATAAACATATTAGCTTTGTCCATATTAATGTTTTTAAACTAAATTTTAAATTGAGTGCTGAACTGACGACAGCGCCCATGAACGTCAGTCACAGACGGATGTTGGAAATCATGAATATTGAAAATGTGTTTTTAAAATCATATTGTCATTGATACATTATATAGTGATACTGAATTATTGCCCAGTCCTGAAGTGACTGTCACTTCTGCAATGTGGGATATGTCTCAGCAAACGTGGTGAACGAAGGACCCCACCAGAGCACGAATGTATCAGTCAGACAATGCATGGTGTGCGATTTAGGTCAAGTCTGATGGTTTTGGTGTGAGACACGATGTCAGTGCTTTTTTCCTTCCTCTTTTAAGACCATTGTGCAATCCATTTCAAAACATGATCTAGGTGATGCATCTCAAGCAGCTGCCCATTGGCTTCTGTTTACAGGATGTTTTAGTGAATGAGTTTGTTTATTTTTCCTGAGGTAAAGGGAAATGAAAGTGTGTGATCATTATGATACAGCAGTACAACTGTACAGCAGTTTGCCATCACTGGAAATCGCTAATCCTTGATGCTAACGCTCCAAATGTGCTTAATGTAGTTCTGTCTTAATATTTCCAGCGTACGGTGGATCACATTTTTGTATGAGGTGCGGTAGACCACTGCAGCGATGTATGGGGAGGAGTGGGTTACTGTGTCTGGTATTTTTGGGCTAGTTATTCTAGTCACTGTGTATAGACGAGCTTGTCCACATAGCTGATGGTGGGCTTCTGTTGGAAAGTCCTGTTTCTTTGGAGACACTAATATAATACTCTACCTCCCTCCCTCCCTCTACATCACATACATGTATGTAGTCAGTTGACGGTGGTGAAGAAAGCTGTAATCACCGTCAGTCAGTGACAAATGCTGTAAATAATGTTTATTGAAATATTGAAAATGTGTTTAAAAATCGTATTGATATTGAAACACTTTATATTGTGATATATATTGATATTGAAGTATTGCCCAGTCCTCTCTGTACACAGTGTTCCTCTGGTCTATTGTGTGTTGTCTTGTTTATATTGTGCTTTGTGTGATGAATCATTGAGTCTGTTTTGTTTTTTTTCCTTCCCCCAGCCAAAGAGCGGTGTTAGTGAGTCATACTAGTCAGTTTAGCCCCAGGGAAATGGAAAGAAGTACTGGGAAGTAAAGTTTATGTTCTGTAACCCTCACTGAACGATGGCAAGCCACAAACAATGAACGAGCAGTGAATGACCCGAAAACATGTAAACACCATTACTCTGCTCTCAAGCTGTGGCTCCTCAGTCAACTGCCCACAATATGCTTTACTTTGTGTACCCCCCCACTGTGGCTATTCTCATCCAGAGGGTGTGGGTGGGCCTGGAGTCTACCTGGAATCATTGGATGCAAGGCAGGAACACCTTCTGTCGTCACAGTGCATCACACACTCACCCAGTCACTCTCACACACCTGCAGACAGTTCCTCATAGTCCTACCAGTATTTGTGGTGCACCAGAAGTTACCAAAGAAAAGTAATAATAATAATAATGAAGGTAGAAGGGAAGGAAGCTACTCGGGCTGAAACCACCCAGTGTTGGCCAGGAGTGCCCTGGACTCCCAGCCTTGTGAAATGGTTGATCACCAGTGGTGGTGAATGGATCCAGATGTCTCCATGTCTACAATCAGAAACCCTGCATTTTATTTCCTCTCCGCCTCCAGCAGTGACCTCCTCTCAGCTGAAGAACTTTTATTAAATGCTGTTAAACAGTGTTTACATCCTGGTGTTTTATTGGAGTTCTCCACGTAAAAGCTGCTTGGAAATCAGACTATGTCACATACTTCATCACATGACTACATCTGTTACCCAGCATTTCTCCACCTGTCACATCTCATCATGATCTCGCTCTCTCTTTCTTTCTCTATGACTCTTGGTTTCTCCATCTTTCACTGTTTCTGTTTTTCTCTGCCTTCTCTCTGTCCCTGTGTCCCTCCCTCCCCCCTCCTCCTCCTCCTCCTGCTGTCGTGAATATTCGCTTCACTCAGCTTTGGGGATGATTTGAATGATTATTTACATTTGTGTAAAGACCCGGAGCTGTTTATCAGAGAAACTGATCTGTCGTCCTGGAGCTGCAGGGTTCTGTTAGTGCGCTGATCTGTGCGAGAGCATTTTGGACGACTGTGTTGCAGATGCCCCTTGCTGTTATTCAGCTCTTTATTTAACACACATTTTCCTCACTGGAGTCCGTACAGGTTCCTCTGCTGGTTTTCAGCCAGCAGCTTCAGGCTTAACGGTTTCAGAACGCCACCTCCCAGCAGTTTATTTATAGTGGATGAGAAGAGGGCTGTTTAAACTAGAGATAGTTTAATGTTTATTTCAGACATTATTTTAGAAGCTTTTAAAAATTGATTAGTAAATTAACAGATTCGACGACATGCAATAAGCTTTTCTGCTGTTACTCTTTGAGTAGAACAGAAGGGTAGAGAGGTCAGATGGAGACCAGAGGATCCCCAGTTCCATGTCCCAGGATTGGCAGGAAAAATGAGAATTATGAACAGAACAGAAGAGAATTATTAAATGCAGAGAAAAGATTTTTTTTATATATATTGTCATTTATTTATTATTTTTTTATTATTATTATTTATTTATTTATTTATTTTAAGCGCTTGAGACCTCCACACCCTCCTTGCTCGACTTGAACAGACTTGTCAAAGTGTAAACTACAGTAGCACGTATAAAACACAGGTGAAATAAAAATTGTCCAGGACTTTTATTGTGTATTTTTAACTGTCTACTAAATAACACTTTAAATAAGCACACTTTCTCTCCTCATCCAGCCCTGACTCTGATGCTAACATTCACTCGACTTATGGATATGAAATTAAAGTAAACCCGTGTTACTAAATTAAATTATTAATTAGAAGTGAATAAGAAAATGTCAGAGTATGAAAATAAAAGCAGATTTATGAGCCCCTTGCACAGTTTGAAAGGCTCTGCTCTGGTCCGACGGTGCTCAGCAGGTAAACTCTGGTTCAGGACCCAACATACATGCGGTGTATGACACGGTTGTCACATTTGACTGAGATGCCCTCCCCTAGTTAAAAGCTGAGTGGATGTAACTCTAATGTAATGAGACACCTGTCAGAGTGATTTAGATCAATTTCTGTCTGTGGTAAACAAACAGGCTCTGGGAAATCTTACCAGCTCTAGACTCTGGCCCCATCCACACGGATGTGTTTATAACTTTGTTTTAACTTATGTACTTCACTCTAAAGGGAGTGAGGAGGTATTAGTATTTCAGCCAGAGACAGGTACGCTGTGTGACCTCAGGAAATAGGTTTTCTTTCGTCCACACGAGAGCAGTGACAAGCCTCCATATTCAGTGACCTAAAAGGCAGTTTTCGTGTGTTCAGGAGGCCAAAGCACAGACTAAAACGTACGTTTTTAAAAACAAATGGATCAGTGTGGACGGGGCCTCTGTTGCACAAAACACAGCTCTGTTTGAATGAGGTTAGACTGGGAGTGTAAGTAAAACTGTAATGTAATTGAATCCAGTGGTAAAGAATGGTATTTATGCACACTACAGAGATGGGAGCGGCTGCTGGATTTGCACCTGTGTGTTTTTGACTGTGTGCTGCTGTGTGGTGTGCAGACATTTAATTCCCTGCTGAAATGCTCTGGTTGTAAATGTTGGCTGTGTTTGTTGTTGTTTCAGATTCTCCAGGGCGATCCGTGAGTGTGTTCTCTGCTGATGATGTGTTTAACACCACCACGCTGTTACTGAGCAAAGACGAGGACACACTCTTCATCGGAGCCAGGAACGCCATTCTCTCCCTCAGCCTCAGCCAAGGAGGAGGACTGACCCTCAGCAGCAAGGTGTGTCTCGGTGATCCGCGTATCTTTGTCTCTGCTTGCGTGTGCATGTCTCTGTTGTGCGTGTCCCTGCGCTTGTGAGCATGTCTGTGTGCGTGTGTCTGTGTGCATGAGCGTGTCCCTATGCTTGTGAGCCTGTCTGTGGGCTTGAGCATGTCCCTGTGCTTGTGAGACTCTCTCTGTGTGCATGGTGTGCCTGTGAGTGTGTCTGTGTGCATGTGTCTCTGTGTGCGTGAGCGTGTCCCTATGCTTGTGAGCCTTTGTGTGCTTGAGCATGTCCTCTGCCCTTGTGAGCGTGTCTCTGTGTGCGTGAGCATGTCTCTGTGTGTCTCTATGTGCACCGGTCTGTGCGTTTTGCAGAAATACTTTTTCTGACTGTTTAGCTAAAAGTCTGAAGCTTGTGTGTGTTAGTGACCCTTTTGTGTCCCTATGTTTCCAGCTGGACTGGTCGCCCCCGGAGAAAGACCTGACTGACTGCTCCATGAAGGGCAAAGAGGAGGTGAGAGATGAGTGGGATCATTAATGTATCAGATTGTCTGGTTATCACCATCACTGGCCTTTACTCAACAATCTCTCTCTCTCTCTCTCTCACAGATGGATTGTCCTAATTTTGTGAGAGTTCTGCAGGTGGTAAACTCTACTCATTTGTACGCCTGTGGGACCTTCGCCTTTAGCCCCCGCTGCACCTTCATCGTAAGAGACACATTTTTTCACCTTCAATTCTTACATCTCTCCCTCATCCTGTTTACCTGCTTCACTCAGACACCTCTGAAAGCAATTCTCTCTGTGTGTGTCTGTGTGTGGGTGGTTATTTATCGTCACTGTCCAATTAAAAACACCTATCTGTAAAATAGAAACCCTCTTAACTTTCAGTGGGAAGATTGTATTCAGAGTCATTTTGGAGCTTTTCTATCTGCATTATTTTCATTAACTCACTGGATCCTAACTTTGTTGTTCAGTATCTGCAGGTGCACTGAAATATTCTGTACCTACGGTGATGTATTTATAGATGTTGTGCTTATGTGAATTTCCTTTCTCTGTACTTGTCATTCTCGTTTGTGTGTGTGTGTGTGTGTGTAGTCTTCACACATAAACACACACTCTTCATTCCCCTTGTGTGAACATGTCAGTTGTTCTGTCTCTGAAGGTTTATTGCTGTAAGTTGAGCTTGAAAGTGTGAATGACAGAAAGTGTGTGTGTGTGTGTGTGTGTGTGTGTGTGTGTGTGTGTGTGTGTGTGTGTGTGTGTGTGTGTGTGTGTGTGTGTGTGTGTGTGTGTGTGTGTGTGTGTGTGTGTGTGTGTGATTTAAATCAGAATTTAAAAGCCTTTTACTACAGTGCAGCATTGGTGACTCCCTGCTTCCCCATTTACAGGAATCTTCTGACATCAGTCAAAACTCTGTGTTGTTATTTACATTGTATTTTTTCCTGTTGTTTTCTGATTGTGTTTATTTTTCTCCCAGAGTTCTGAGCCCTTCTCTCTGGTGTCCAGCCCGAAGGCTGAGGAGGGCAGAGGTCGCTGTCCTTACGATCCATATCAGAAGAACACTGCCATCACTGTGGGTAAGGCCTCACTCAGTCAACTGTGATTTATCTTTAATTCAGTTCATTTCAGCATGTGTGAACAGTTCAATTGTTCTGGGATCTGTGGCAAATGGCTGAACTGGACCAGTGAAAACCACAGATATGGGGCTAATTATAGTTAGTTTTAGGAGTAGAAAACAATAGAAATAGTCTCTCTCTCTCTCGTGTGGTTTGTCTGAGACCGTTGAAATGGTTTCATTAAGAAAACTAGTTTACGCTGAAGAGAGTCTGAAATGTGTTGAGTTTACACATCCTTTTCAGTACTGAATGAAGACAGGTTGCTGTAGTTATAATCATACACTGGATAATATCTAAAATATCCTATGCCAATCCATTAGATCTTCACATAGGGCCCACCACACTCTCTTTCTACCTGCAGCCACAAAAACAGAAAACACATCCGACTTGCAGGACTTTCAGCAGTTCTCACAGGAGACTCTTTAGTGCCACACTGTGGCCGTGTGATGAAAGGCTGATATTTAAAACAGTAAAATGTTATAGGACCTTATTGATTCCAAAGGAAATTGTAGATTGCAATATACACTTATTGATGACAATGTAAATGGAATGATTATGTTCAATCAAAATTATTTATTTTTATAATGTTTTAAAAGCGGGCGGCACTGTGGTGCAGCAGGTAGTGTCTCAGTCACAGCTCCAGGGTCCTGGAGGTTAAGGGTAGAATCCCGCTCCTGGTGACTGTCTGTGAGGGGTGTGGTGTGTTCTCCCTGTGTCTGTGTGGGTTTCCTCCGGGTGACTGTCTGTGAGGAGTGTGGTGTGTTCTCCCTGTGTCTGCGTGGGTTTCCTCCGGGTGACTGTCTGTGAGGAGTGTGGTGTGTTCTCCCTGTGTCTGCGTGGGTTTCCTCCGGGTGACTGTCTGTGAGGAGTGTGGTGTGTTCTCTCTGTGTCTGCGTGGGTTTCCTCCGGGTGACTGTCTGTGAGGAGTGTGGTGTGTTCTCTCTGTGTCTGCGTGGGTTTCCTCCGGGTGACTGTCTGTGAGGAGTGTGGTGTGTTCTCCCTGTGTCCGTGTGGGTTTCCTCCGGGTGCTCCTGTTTCCTCCTACGCTCCAAAAACACACATTGGTAGATGGATTCACGACTCAAAATGTCCATAGGTGTGTATGAGTGAGTGTGTGTCACCCTGTGAAGAACTGGCACCCCCTCCAGGGTGTGTCCCTGTCTTGCGCCCAGTGATTCTGGGTAGGCTCTGGACCCACCACCACCCTGAACTGGTTAAGTGCTTAGAGACAATGAATGAATGAAGGATTTAAAAGGAATTTGTTAAGTGATTATAATCTATGGCCCAGCCCTAGTGGAAATGGAATAGTGTGGTGCACTAGTGAGTCTTAAGGAGCACAAATTAACGGCCGAATACAAACAATACTTTTGTGTGTGTGTGTGTGTGTGTGAGAGAGAGAGAGAGAGAGAGAGAGAGAGATATTAAGTGAGCAGTCTTGAGGTGTAAACTCTGGGTTAATCCTCTTGCTCTTAAGCTTGTGATTGAATTAACTTTGAGTTGGTGACGTGTGACTTCAGTTCAAACCAAGTACCTGCTGCCTTCGTCTCCACAGAGCAGTGAACGTAATCTCATTCCTAAAGCCCATACCTGACCTGCTATAAGACTACAATACAGTACGATATCATACGCTGTAAGATTACATCCATAATGTGCTGCTTCTACATATAAATGTATTTTAACTTCGCACTGTGTGTGTGTGTGTGTGTGTGTGTGTTTTAGACGGAGAGTTATACACTGGCACTGTAGCAGATTACAGAGGGAATCGCCCTGTTATTTCTCGCCATCTGAGTGAAGGTGGGCATGTGGATCTGAAGCTGGACGACACACTGGGCTGGCTGGAAGGTACCGCAGTGTAAAATGATGATGATAATGAACATCACATTCTGTATTTCTTGTGAGCTTTGAAGAATTCCAGGGACACGTAATAGAGCTACTTGTTTTCTCAATCATTTTCTCCACCCATTCCTCACAGAACCCACCTTCATCAGCTCTGCCTTCATTCCCAGCGAGGAGAAGGTTTATTTCTTCTTCAGTGAAACTGGCCGAGAGTACGACTTCATCGACAAGTTCACGGTCTCTCGCATCGCTCAAGTCTGCACTGTGAGCTGATTCATGTGTTTTCATTAAATACTGTAGATCTAATCCAGTGGGTTTATCACAGCAGTCAGGATCTATTAAAGTAACACTAGGTAACATTGCTGCCTTAAATTCACAGCTTCAAAATCGTTGTGGTGTTTCACTGAGCTGTAACAGGGAGACTAGAGCCTCTTTTGTTGCTACTCTGTGCTCAGCACTGCAGAAACTGCACTATGTCACTTTTGGAGGAGGGTAGGTAATAATACCTCCTCTCCCCTCTGATTTCAGGACAGTGCTGTAAAGTGAATTACACTCTGGGAGCCCAGAATCATAAATACAAAGTCTTACTTAGTGTTCCTTTAACACCTTCTTTTGTTAGAGCTCAGGTTTATTTATTATTGGGCATTCACTCATTCATTCATTCATTCATTCATTCATTCTTCACCATGTACACAGAATATTTAGAGAACTTTAGGAACTTTAAAGTTAAATAGAATAAAAATAGAGCAGATATATAATGCAGATGAAAGGAGCCAGAGGAGACATTGATTGATTTCACTTGTTGTTCATGTTGATTAATATATATATTGTGTGTGTGTGTGTGTCTGTGTGTGTGTGTGTGTGTGTGTAGAGTGATGTTGGGGGTCAGAGGACCTTGCAGAGACGCTGGACCACTTTCACCAAAGCTCAGCTGCTGTGTCAGTCCGCCGGAGAACTGCCCTACAATGTCCTGCAGGACATCACCTCCCTCCAGCCACCAGAGGGAGCCACTGAGGACCAGACGCTCTTCTACGGCATCTTCAGCTCCCAGTGGTTAGTACACACTCTCACACTCATGGGCATTTATCCTTTCTGGGGTGTTTGGACAGAGTGGTCTCAGACTTGTTCCTGTGGAATTACTTGAGTTGTATGTGGGTAATAATTTATATGATGACAAAGCTCTGACATCATTTAAAGGAACAGGTGCTGAAAGCGGGCATTCTGAACAGTGCTGTTTACACAGGGGGAGAACGCTGCTGTGGGGTTTGATCCTTGTGGGGTTTTGACCAAAGCAGGTCACAGATGTTTATTTGGACTCCAGTGTTCACTCATAAAAATTGAGAGAATGTCTCCTTTTAAAGTCTTTAAAATCTAATTCGCATCTACTGCACCTGTAGTTTATATTGTCTACAGTAATCTGCCAGGTCCTGTGACTGTAACTACTCCCTCTGATCTTTGTCTCTGTGTGTGTTTATACAGGTCTGTAAACTCGGGCCGCTCTGCAGTGTGTGTGTTCAGCCTCAAGACCATTAAAGATGTTTTTGCAGGAAACTACAAATTTCTGAACAGAGACACGCTGAAGTGGAGCACGAAAGTTCAGGAGAAGCCTGCTAATCCCGGAGAGGTGGGGTCTCAACTCCAGCTTTAAAACATTAATGTTATTATACAGGTTTAAGCAACACTGAGTAGTATTTTTACATTAAAGTTACAGGTGTAATAGGGAGAACAGAGACTCAGGTCATTGCTACTCTGAGCTCATTCTTCTTCATTTTGTCCCTCCCTCTGTGCAGTGTGGTCTCCACAACGCCTCGGATAACACTCTGCGATTTGTGAAGGAGAATTTCCTCGCTGACCAGAGTGTCCAGCCCATCAATCAGGAGCTGACCTTAGTGTCACCTGACCACCTCTACAGTAACATCGCGGCTCAGAGAGTGAAAGGGGCTAATGGGAAAGAATACACAGTGCTTTACCTGCTCACAGGTAACACTGACCTCATTAATACGGACACTTCACACCTTCACTATGATTAGTTCTGAGATGCTTCAGGTTAAATTTGAAACCTCTAGATGAAGTGCTGTCCGTGTCAATACGCTCAATGCAAAGCGTGGGCTCAGAGGGGTATAAAGCCTCCCAGAAATGGGTTGGAGACCAGTGACACTATGTAGCCCACCGGGGTGGTCCATCACAGGATCATTACTGTTCATATATTATGGTTTGGATAGTGACCCTTTCTCATCAGAGCACTGAGCCTGGCCTGAGTCTGGTGGTGTTGTAACATGCTGTTCAATTTTTCCAAACGTGACCAGTGAGTGGAAGTACAAATAGGGGTTTCCATGAAAGTGGCCTTCATGTAGTGTAGTTTGCTCTTTGCACACTCTTAGGGAGACTTTATTTTTGGCACACACATGCTAGTTATAGCCTTTGTTAAGACACTAAGCCATAGTGCGTTTTCTCTCTCTCTCTGTCTCACAAAGAGGATTTAAAAGTCTATAGTGATGCTCTTTATTTTTAGAAGAAATGTTGGATAACAGGCTGTCTAATAACCTCAGCCACAGAGTCTCCACCCACAAGTTGACAGAAAATCTGATACTTTCAGGGCATTAACCTGGCCTCACTGCCTGGACTCTGCCTTCTACACGTCATGTCAAAATGGCAGACTTGGGATTGGTTCTTTTGCATGTCCGTCAAATTTCTTTTCCCCACTGTCGTCGGGGGTTCTTGGTCATGTTAAGTGGTGAAAGGCAATGTGACTAGCTGTCTATAAACTGTTGTTTTGTAGGGTTTTGTGGTTTTCTTCTACAGCTAATGGTGTGTTTTGCCATATCTTGCCTAACCCTGAACAGAAAATGGTTTCCTGCACAAAGCGGTACTTCTGGAGAAAGGCACCCACATTATCGAAGAGATCCAAGTGTTTACTCAGCCTCAGCGGGTCAGAAACCTCCTACTGTCCATCCCCAAGGTAACAATTCGTTCAACAATTCGAGGTAACAGCTCTTCTGGCCAGTTATAATCAGTAATGATATAATTATGGTGTAATGTTAGTGTTTTTTTTTTGTTTTGTTTGTTTTGTTTTTATTTAAATGTTTTATGTTTTTAGGTATGTGTTATTATAATCTTGTTCAGCACTTTGGTCAGCACTCGATGTCTTTAAAATGTGCTGTACAAATAAAGTTGACTTGACTTTTAACGACTTGACTGTTGACGTTTAATACGAACTGGCAGCTGACAGCATCCAAACTTCATTCCTTTTCAATAGTCATTGGATGATTTAAGTCTATTCACACTGTACCACACTCACTCCAGAAAGGAACAGATGCAGTAGATGGCGTCCATAAACGAAAACCACTTCCATGATTTTCTGTTTGAACCGCTCCTGCTCTTGTGGCCCTTCATGGCCCTATAGTCACTTAGTTGTAGTGTAGTTTGGTGTAGTTTCTTTCATTTTTTACGACACTGCTGTGACAACCTCTAGTAACCTTGCTCGCAGATTAGCTCGCACAGATCCGTATGTTTTCTCATTCCTTGTTGTGCTGTCTAATTCTCGCTGAATTCTTCCATCGGCCACGAATCCAAGGAATGTCTAAACCTCTTCCAAAGGCCACGGAGTTAATTCTCACACTGCCATTTCGAGTCGGATAAAAACAATTTGTCGAAGAGGAGTGACGATTCGCTCTGGCCATTCACCTCTCTGCTGTGTTTACACATCACAATTTAGTACCTACTCTGCACAGTTGGAACCCTGAGCGAGCTTGGACTGAAAACCTACCGGCTCCAGGGACCAGGTACTAGATTTGGCGAGTGGAAAAGCAAAAGAGCCGTGTCGAGTCGAACAGAGTCGTGTAGGTTCCATGCGTTGGAAAAGTACCATAAATGTCTCTGTAGTGTAACAGTATGTAGGAGTAAATGTCTCGAACTAAACACACTGATTTTAAACAGGAATATCTAGATTTTAGAGTCAAATATGAGCAAGTAAAACAACATCTATGAATCTAATTGGACTGAAGCAACGTATCACGATTATTATTTTAGTCATATGACACCCCAAACTGATGCAGATCCTAAGTCTTGTTCTAGACAAGGATGAGGCTCCATAATTAATTTAATTTTCAGTAAAAATGGCCATTAAGTAGGAGCTCTGAGAAAATTAGTTAGTGATAAGATAATCCCATGGAAAGGATCAAAAAGCTACAGAAAAAATAGGACTAGACGTGAACCCATTCACAGGTGTCTGTGTATCAACACTGTGGGTCCGAAAGAGCGTGGAGCTGTTGAGAGGTGTGTACTGTATCCCTGTGTAATGTCTCCTGTGCTGTGTGTCCTGTAGGGTGTTGTGCTGGTGGGCTCTTCTGAGGGAGTCCTGTCTGTCCCTGTCTCTAACTGCTCATTCTATCTGAGCTGTGCGGATTGTGTCTTAGCAAGGGACCCCTTCTGTGGCTGGGACCGCTCAAAGAAAACCTGCGCCCAAATCTCCTCTATTACAGAGAACGCGTGAGTCCAGTTAATACATTTTAAACCCACACGGATGTCCGTGTGTGAACAGGAGCAGAAATAAGGCAGGACAGCTTTGGGGAATGAAAAAGTGGCTGTTTGAAAATGTCAGGGGCTATTGACTTTGTTTATTGGGCCTTAGTCTTCACCACTTGACTGTGAGGCTCCCGACGGCACACAGTGCCCTCCGCCTCTGTCACATGTCACATCATGTGTTCAGAGACATGGCGCAGACTGGAGGGGTCGTCCTTTATGATACGCCATAGACAGGAAAAGCCACACCGTTACATCATGACTAGGGGTGTGGACACAGATTCAGCTCTGTGGAGTTTTCAGGGTCTTAAATAAACAGTAAAAATGTGTTTACTGGGGCTGAATATGTTTGACTCATATAATAAAACGTAGTGTTTGTTACTTTAAGATTCTCAGTGTTCTGTTTTCTCTGGTTCTCCGTCAGTGGTCAGGATGTGGACAATGGGGATGTGTCTGAAGTTTGTAAGACTCCTGTGATCAATCCCAGATCTCGCTCCATGTCACTCCCAACCCCGGCAGGTGAGTCGCTCTCAAATAAACCAGCTGTGGATTGGATGAGGAGACACAGCTGTAAATGGTGTAATGAAGTGTGTATCACTCCTCAGTGAAGTGTCAGCACTGTGTTAGATATGTGTGCTGTGTGTTCTTTAGCATACTGTCCTAAGCGTGTGTGTGTGTATATGTATTTGTGTGAATCTTTAAATCATTTATGAAACATTATGAGCCTCGGTTATTAACATTTATTTTATTTTAATAGTTTACGTTTCTCTCCGTTAGTTTCCTTTTATATTACAACCTCTAGAAATTCCCCAGGGCTACGTCTGAGTCAGTAATTGAATTATTTAATCTGTGTAATTGTATGAACAGTAGCTTTCAGTAATTGTTGTTTATTTATTAAATTAAAATCCAAAAAAATGTACAGCACTTTGTAGTTCTACAACTACAGGCTTTAGTACATTTGTTGCTCTGCATACTTTTGGTAGACTCAATTCACCCTGTTCCTCAGCGCTCAGGACCCCCACAGAGCAGGTGTGATGTGGTGGTGGATCATTCTCAGAGCTGCAGTGACACTGACGTGGTGGTGGTGTGTTAGTGTGTGTTGTGCTGGTGTAGAGTGGATCAGACACAGCAGTGCTGCTGGAGTTTTTAAACCCCTCAGTGTCTGGACTGAGAACAGTCCACCGACCAAAAACATCCAGCCGACAGCGTCCTGTGTCACTGATGAAGGACTGGAGGACAGCTCACAGTGTGCCCCAAACCTTTGCATGCTACTACAGCCTCTCTGTGTGTCCTGTTTAGTATAAACAAGTTTGTGCAGAGAATACTTTCCCTTTTTCACTCACAAATGTGCTGAACATTACCTCTCCAGCAGGGTGTCTTCCGAGTGAGCTGGTGTCCGTGTCTCTGAACGACGTGGTACGCCTGCCCTGCTCATCTACATCTCGTCTGGCTCGGGTTCACTGGGAGGGGCCGAACGGCCACATCTCTTCAAATCTCAGCCTGCAGAAGGAGGACGGCAGCATCAGCTTCCTGGCCACCGCGTCCACTCTGGGCTGTTACAAGTGTCTGTCCGTGGAAAATGGCTTCAGCCGCGTCCTTGCTATGTACAATGTTAAACAGGAGTCCAGCACCACCCTCCAGACGCCCACACACGCACCCACCACACAAACACACACCACTCCCCCCGTCCAGACCACGAGGGGATTCATAAGTCCGGACACTAAGCTGCTGACAACAGCCAAGAGAGACAGAGAGGTATGTATATCACTGTGTGTACTGCAGTAATTAACAGTAGCTCTGTCCAGTGTGTGTTCTATCCAGTGATTCCACTTAAACTCACATAAAAGTGGCTCCAGCGCTGTGATTGGACAGACTCGGATGAAGGGGCGGGGCCATTCTAAAGGCTCTGCACTTGACGTCAGAAGCAGAGCAGAATCAGAACGGCTCATTTTATCCCATGTTTTCTGACTTAGGCAGCACACAGAGAACTGACTGGCTGGTCTTGTTTCACAGTGTGTGGGTTGGTGGACTCCAGATCCCCATGTGATCATGCCCTGAACAAATTAATGTTTCATATGCCTCCTTTAATTTGAATGCGGTAGATCACTAAAGCCTTTTCCCGTTTCTCACGCAGACGCAGACGAACCCTATGACGAAGGAGCTGCAGCCCACTGTGTCGGTCCAGGAGCCCACTGTGGCAGTGACCAGGAGGAAGAGCAGCAGGAACATCACACCAGAGCAGAGGCTGGAAGTAGGCGGGGAATCTCAGCCGCTGCACAGAGAGCCCACGTACCTGAAGGAGCTGGTGGTTGTGTCTGTGCTGTTTGCTCTGTGTCTCTGCGCCCTGCTGACCATCATTCTGCTCAACCTGAGGCAGCGGTTTCGCAGCAGGACGGCCCCCCACAGCCCCGGGGGGTCTCCCAGAACCTCGTCTTCAAACGAGAGAGAGGCTCTCAGACACTCCCCCAGCGCAGCGAAACGCAACGGCTCGGTCCAGAACGGCTCAAAACCCCCTCACACGCTCAGCAACGGTGCCCTTAACGGCTCCAACGGTCACCTGCCCAACACTCCCATCTGACCACATCCCTGCAGGGCTTTAATAAAAAAAGACTGTGGTTTCCCTGTGATGTTCTTTGGCTAGGAGTAATCTAGGGCTGCAACATAAGCACAAAACAATGCTGCTTATTGTATCTGATTACATTAAATGTGATTGTAATCTTTTTTTTTTTCTTTTACTGCATAATCAAGTGGTCACGATATAAACAAAGTCACAACCGAGGGCTCCAGAGAGGTCAGAGTGGATCAACAGCCACATCGTTGAGAATGGTGTTAAATGGAACCAGAAGGCCACCTCTGGAAGCTCCTCACAGAAAGTTATTTATTGCTTGAAGGGCTTATACACTGATATTAATTTGGACAGTGAATAACATGTAGACAAACAGACGCCTGGTTCCATTCACCACCACTGGAAAGAAACGAGTCCGCCATTTTCTCTGCATTCCCATTGAAATCCCCGGAATGACTTTGTTTATATCTCCACCGTTTGATTATCAGGGTTTAAAACATTAGCCTGAATAATATTTACTAAAGGTACCGACTGATGTTGAATGCCCCTTTCTTATTAAAACCACCTGATGCTTGCTCAGGACGCTCTGTGATTGGTCAGAGGATTATCAGTGTGTTGCAGCCTTCTGTCAATTTACAAAAACAGTTTGTAATTTAACAGTGCGGCTCCATTGTTATTTTGTAACTGTGTGAATGGTTTATTGCGAAAGGATGCCGACCTCTGAGCACTCAGATTGTTTTGTTAATTTATATAATATATATATGTTGTTGGAGGTGATAATAATTGACACATCCATTACAGAGAACCCACTCTTGCACATTTTAATTCACAATTACAAATACATGAGATAAAATTCAATGTGTTGGACCTGCAGTGTGTCCAGGGTGGTTCTGCTGTGTCCCCAGTGAGTCCACTGTGGGCTCGGGAGGAATGAACGAGTGAACGCATGGTTTATAACTTGTTCATTATGTGAAAATGCAGTGTTGAACCGTGTTCTCTGTAGAGGATTTGATCGATTGTTTTCACTGAGTAAATCTAGGCTTCTCTGTCCAAAC
Source organism: Hoplias malabaricus (assembly GCF_029633855.1). Lineage (NCBI taxonomy): Eukaryota > Metazoa > Chordata > Actinopteri > Characiformes > Erythrinidae > Hoplias > Hoplias malabaricus. The sequence goes on from NC_089805.1 coordinate 44,552,948, forward strand.
CACTGTCCAGTCTTCACAGACCTCTCCCCTGTTTCTGAGCCGTGACTGGGCCAACAATGACTTAGCTACAGTGCAGTGGTCATGATCCACATGACGGTACGTTTAGAGCTCACTCCTTTTCCCTCAGTGGACTCTTGCTGCACTCCTCATTCCTTTTTGCACTTTGTGATGTGAATATTCTTTCAGTTTGAACAGTGGGGGGGTGGGGTTCATTCACGCCAGTGTTTTTTTCTACTGAGGCCAGGACTCGTGCAGATGTGGGCTATACACTGCCTCAGAGCTTCTCCTCAGACAGCTGTGTGTACAGTGAGAGTGGCGTACTGGAAAACACCAGAGAATGGACATCTCAAGACTTGTTGCTAATGACGATCTCTGCTCTGTTTTAATGGAAATCCACGCAGTGACAGTATTGTTCTAAGAGACCTTTCCAGAAGAAATGTACTTGATTCACATAATTCAGTTGTGGAGGTGTCAGCGGGTTAATGGGATGTGTTCAGGGGTCTTTTACAGCGGTGGTGAATGGAACCAGGCGTCTCTATGTCAACAACACTCATCGACTCCAGTCAAGTCTAATTTATTAAACCCGCTTCACAGAAATACAAAGCCAAGACTGGAACCACTCGACTCAGTCAAGGAGCGTTTAGAGGTGGGCGTCTGGTTCTGTTCAACACCACTGTTAAGTTTCTCTGGAACTGAACCGAAGCTCCTCTCATTTCATTATGTCACATCCATTGGAAAATGGGTCGGTGACAGCCAAGTCCTGAGGTCACTCCACCGTGGTTCTCTCATTGAACCGTAGCTGTTCTTTCATTTTCAAAAGCGGTTCCTCTAATGACGACCTCGTCTTAATTTTCTTTGGTACCAAGGAGGAACCGGTAACTGTGGGTTCGTACTTTTAATTTAATCTGCACATTTATTTGAGATATTTCAGTAGTATTGGAGCTAAAACCAGAAGCGTGGGTATTTCAGACAAATGCTGGATTGTTGAGAGTGCGCGGGGGGTTGGGGATAAACCAGGGTTGCTGCTGAGCGGTCTTTACTGTGTGTTTCAGTTTTATTTCCAAATCACAAACGTGGCTGAGTTCACACCGCGGACCTAGTGTGATCTGCTGGTCACGGTCTGAACAGCGAACACGTCTCTGAATCATTAACCAAAACTAACTGGACACCTCCAGAAATCAGAGACAATCACTGGGGAACTATGATGTTGCCAAATTTTTAAAGGTATAAACATGGACTTGGTTTCGGTCCCGAGGCACAAACCAAACTTGACAAATCCTGTTATTTAATGTCACTTTGATATAATGATGTCACTTTGATGTACATGAAAAGGTAGAGTGTTTTGAGCCTGTGTGTTTGTTGTGCGTTCTGTGGCAGATTCAGCTCCCTGTACACCACTGTTATAAGAGATTATTGTTTTATTTTTATACAATAAATTGTTTTTGAAATTATTTTAAAAAATGACTCGAATAACTAATATAAAACGTAAGGATATTTATAGGCACTAGGAGGCAGCGTAGGCCAGCCTTTTCACCAAGAAAGTTCTTTCCCTCTTTACCTGTTCTCACATACACACTAATGGCTTAAAAATGAGCATAGGCTCCTGTGTCCACTCTTTGTCCACTCTGTGAGACACTCCTCCCTCGTTGGTCCACCTTGTAGATGTAGAGTCAGAGACAGTAGCTCATCTGTCGCTGCACAGTGTGTGTCGGTCGTCCTCTAGTCCTTCATCAGTGACACAGGACGCTGTCGGCTGGGTGTTTTTGGTCGGTGGACTGTTCTCAGTCCAGACACTGAGGTGTTTAAAAACTCCAGCAGCACTGCTGTGTCTGATCCACTCTACACCAGCACAACACACACTAACACACCACCACCTCGTCAGTGTCACTGTAGCACTGAGAATGATCCACCACCACATCACACCTGCTCTGTGGGGGTCCTGAGCATTTGAATAATGGGGGCTAACAAAGTATGCGGAACAACAGATGGCCTACAGTCTGTAATTGTAGAACTACAAAGTGCTCCTGTGTGATCAGTGGAGCTGAGATAATGGACAGTGAGTGGAGAAACAAGGTCATCTTTATGATATGATTATGAGTGGTGCATGTGGCTAAAGGTTTGTGATTTATACTTTACTAAACTACACATTGCTGTGAGGGTTTGATGGCATTCAGCCACAAGAGCAGATCAGTCAGCTTTCCCGCACTGGCTGGGAAACTCCCGCAATTCGGTCCGATCTCCCACTGTGCAGGCCGATAAAGTTCTTACACACCAAACTCGCTCATCCATGTCTTTATGGACCTTGCTTTGTGCACTGGTGCACAGTCATGTTCGAACAGAAAGGGACCGTCTCCAAACTGTTCCCACGAAGTGTGGGGCATGGAGGGGTCCAAAATCTCTTGGTATGCTGAAGCATTAAGTGTTCCTTTTACTGGAACTAAGGGGCTGAACACAATCTGAAATACAACCCCAATCCTTAATCCCCACCACCACCATCAAACTTTAGTATAGTACAGGCTAGTACAGTTCTTCCAGCAACCGCCAAACCCAGACTCGTCCTTTGGGTCCCCAGATGGAGAAGTGAGATCCGTCACTCCAGAAAACACGTCCCCACTGCTCTAGAGTCCAGTGGTTGTGTGCTTTACACCGCTGCATTCAATGCTTGGTGATGTGAGGCCTGGATGCAGCTGCTGGTCCGTGGAAACCCACTTCATGAAGCTCTCTACGCACTGTTCTTGAGTGAATCTGAAGGCCACATGAAGTTGGGAGTCTGTAGCGACTGCAGAAATTTTGCGATCACTGGGCCTCAGTGTCTCTGTTCTCCTTGTTACATCTCAGTGGAGCGGCGCAATGATTTTGAAGCTGTAATTTTAAGGTACAAATGCTACCTAGTGTTCCTTAAATGCTCACAGACATACACCATGTTGATTATTAATGTATTCTTATAATTATTATTAATGCCACTAGACTCCAGTCATTGCTGCATGGCGTGGGGGTCTAATCGAATCTGCCTTGGGAATAAAACAGCACTGGTGTCCATAATTTTGCATGCGAGTCTGTGGTCTTTAAGGGGTTAAATCATCCTGGGACAGTGTTCATTTTGGGCTCCAACCTCCCTCTTTTTCTCTTTCTCCTCATCCTTCTCTCTCTCCTCTTTCTCTCTCTCTCTCCCCACTCCCCCTCTCACTCCTCTCTCTCTCTCTCTCCCCCTCCCTCTCGCTCTCTCTTTCTCTCTCTCTTTCTCTACTCCCCCCTCTCTCTCTCTCTCTCTCTCTCTACTCCCCCCTCTCTCTCTCCTCTTTCTCTCTCTCTCTCCCCACTCCCCCTCTCACTCCTCTCTCTCACTCCTCTCTCTCTCTCTCTCCCCCTCCCTCTCGCTCTCTCTTTCTCTCTCTCTTTCTCTACTCCCCCCTCTCTCTCTCTCTCTCTCTCTCTACTCCCCCCTCTCTCTCTCCTCCATCTTGTGCTCTGGGTTTTCACAGACATCCTGAAGGTAAGGGATTATTTTTCTTTGATCAAAAACGAAAAAAAATAAGAGTCTGGTTTTAAATTGCAGTTAGTGCGTGTTGGGGATGCGCATGCGCAATCGTTTTCTGGCGCAACCGGGCAAACCCCAGGGGTCAGTTTACAGTGAAAATGGTTTATTAAAATATCTGTGCACTTAGGGTCGTTTTTGCCCCTTAGTCGGGGGTGGGTGTGATGGGGTATACTTTCTGATGCAGCGCAGAGCTGAAGTGGGCTCTGCATTAGGGACCACCCTTAGACAGCAGCGCACAGCCATGCAGCATCCTGCAGTCAGCCACCGTGCATGGGCAGAGTCTGAGAAACACGTTAATCTCTCGATCCTTGGGTTCATTGGTGCGGAGCCCTGCTGCTAACATCCCTTCATAACAGAAATTAAACTGTGTGAGCAACATAACAACACGTGGGAACACCTTAAAAGTGTGTGGGGATGACTTACTAAAGCATGGAAACAGTATATTTATATTATTTAATGTGTGGGAATGACTTAATGCATAGGAACCAGATCTCTTTCAGTGACTTGTTCCCTCATCTTAAAAAGCCATGCCCATGAATTAACTTTATCTTGTTCCCACACATTATATCAATAGCAGTGCTATGTTTAAAGGCTATATCTCTTAGGCAGAGGGCTCTCCTGACTATTTAATAATGCATGGGAACAACTTATGAATATGTGGAAAACACTTAATAAGACCTAGGATTTGAATATAATTAAGCATCTCGTTCCCACATACTAATAAGTTGTTTGCATGCCTTAAAAGCTATGTCTATGATTGTGGCTAACTGAGATTCTCTCTCGCATGTTTACATTCAAAAGTTCTGTGTCTTTTAAGGTGGAACAGTGTATTACAGTAAAAAAAAAACACTAATATGTATGTAACTCAAGTGTAACTTGTCTGTACGTTTTAATTCACTATTTGAATTTCCACAGAAACCTGTTTATAACTGGAGTTGTTTAGTTTTGTAGCACTTTCTGTCTGCGTTTACTTTCATGCAGTTAGCGCTCTCCTGAATCTGGAGACATTTCCACCTTAATTAACTCGAAACAGCATAAATAAGTCAATCTTACACATCTACGGAGCAGAAATAAAGCAAGATCCCCAACTCTTTGCATGATTTTCAGTCTTTGTAGGTCTCCTCACTGCTTCTCTACCATTGGCAGAGAGAGAAGCCTAGCCTTTGTTTCTTTACTTGTTTATAGACACTGGGGCTTCGTAAACACATTAGACCGCTATTTATTGCAAACCGACTGGAGAGCAGCACGTGGTCTCATTCGCACGCCTTATTAAATAGTTCCTATACTTTACAGTGTCATTCGCGCACACTGGTTTATTTATGAAAGGAGTTCCTCAGCAGAGCACCTAGCAAAAGCATTCTGTTACATGCTAATACTATCACAGCCTTCTGTCCTTCAGAGAGCTCCAGGGGGCAGCAGTTCTGGTTTAAAGGAGACATATTGTTATTTAAAAAACATTTGTTCAGTGCAGAAAAACAGACACAACGAGCGAGCAGAAATACGAGCACTGAGTAAAAACAGAGAAAACGAGAACGGAGAAGAAAGAGAACTGAGCGAAAACAGCTAAAAACCAGAGCTTCTGCTCCTCGCTCCTCACTGCTGTGCGCTCGGGGTCGGGGTGAACAGAGAGCGGCTCATTATCATTTAAAGGAACAGGTGCTGAAAGGGGGCGTTCTGAACAGGGGAGAACACTGCTGTGGGGTTTGATCCTTGTAGGCTTTTGACCAAAGCAGGTTACAGATATTTCATATTTCATTCCACTGTGGAGAATCCGTGGGGATCCAGCACTGGTAGAAATATATATATGTGCTTATCCATAACAGAAATACTGCACTCATCAGCACTTGCAGAAAAAGCCTGAGTCATGGAATATGCCAGAGCACTGCAGTCTCTCTCTCTCTCTCTCTCTCTCTCTCTCTCTCTCTCTCTCTCGCACACACACACACACACATGCACACACACATACATACATCCGGGCACTCGGCACCTCCTCACTGCGGTAAAGTCCCCCCTCCCACACCCACCTCTGACTTTAACCCCTTCTGTGCCCTGTTAGAGCATCACCGGAGGTGTGTGTGTGTGTGTATCACGTCTCTCTTACTCTCTCTCCATCCTGAGCCGAGGAGAACTGCAGCTGCGCAGTGCGCGTGAGGAGAGGTGAGTGCTTGCTGCATCTGCGTGAAAAAGACAGATTAATATGCACACGGATGTAAACTAACTTCAGAGTCAGTAGCTCATGCCTGTGGATGTCTGCACAGTGGTGGAGTGGGGGTGTGGTGTCTGAGGTATTGAGGTCACTCACACTGAGTGAGAGAGGGGGGGTGTGTGTGTTTCGTCATTGCTCAGTTGGGGAGGGGGGGGGCTGGTCTACAGACTGCTGGAACACTACCTTAAGGATGTGACGACACCCAAAAAAGCATTAGTGAGGTCCGGGACTGATGTTGGAAAAGCACTGGCAGTAGGTTTGGACACTACCAAGTTTAAGGTCATCACGCCTAATACCTAGAGGGGTATAAAGCCCTGTGTGGAACAGTGGAACCGTGTTCCCTAGAGTGTTGGAACCCCACCCCGTATCGTATCTTTGGGAGGAGATGGCGTGGTTTTGATCCAACACCCGACCTCACTGATGTTCATTATGATTCAGTGATTTAACCCTTTCATTTCACTTTCATGCCCATCCCTTCATCTCCTCTCCTCTTTCTCCTTCCCTCCTCACTCATCCTTTCTTTTCACCTCATCCCTCCTTCAGCTACACCCAATGTCTTTTTCTGAGACCCTTCTGCCTGTATCTCTGCAGTTTCCATAGTCCGGCTCTTTAATATCGGTCAGTAAAATGGGGATCGAGACCCAGGCTCCAACGCCCCCTGCAGGAAATCTGACGTCACATCAGGTCAGGACCTTCCAGGGGGTGGAGCCTAAAGCCCTAGGGGTGAGTCACAGCAAAGTTAAAGTAACACTAGGTGGTAATTTGACCTCAATATTACAGTTTAACATCATTGTGATGCTCCACTATGGCGTCCTCTGGTGTTGGACGTGGTCAGTGGCGTGTTTCAGTGAAGTGTTTTCTCTTCTCTGTGTTCCCCAGTCGATTCAGATCATCATCGCGGTTCTGTGTCTGTGTCTGAGCATCTCCACCCTCCAGATCGCAAACGAGATCCACTTCACCCCAGACCTCGTCATCGTCGTGATCATCGCAGCACAGGTCCGATGTTTATCATCTTTAACTGACAGACAGTCATCAGACAGTAATGGGATATTATAAAAATACATTAATCAGACAATAATTAGGAATCAGAATTTAATTTATTATTCAGATTTTGATCACAGAAATCAGACATTAGTCAGATTATAATCAGACACATTCAGATATGATTTAGACAGAAATCAGACAATAATCAGATATTATTTAGACATTAATCAGACATTAATTAGGAATCAGACTTTAATCAGATATTAATCAAACAGTAATCAGACATTATTCAGACAGCGATCATGCAATAATCAGACATTAATCAAAGAAATCGGATGTGAGGCATATATCAAATAGAAAATAATTAATCAGTCATTATTCAGATTTAGATCACAGAAATCAGACATTAGTCAGATTATAATCAGACACAATCAGATATGATTTAGACAGAAATCAGACAATAATCAGATATTATTTAGACACTAATCAGATATAAATAAGACAGTAATTAGGCAGAAATCAGACATTGATTAGACAAGAGTGAGACATTAATTGGAAGGTGAGACAGTAATCAAAAATTAATCAATCATTCATCAGATATCCCCTACCACCATATATGTTTTTCTGAGACCAGACTACTTTCTACATCTCTGGGGATCGAGAACTAGAGTCCCACAGCCCCTGCTGCAAATCTGATTAGAAGCTTTTGTAATTAAATGGTCAAACTGTAAATGGTGGAGAAACAGCAGAGACATGTGATTACCTGGAAAACCCAGCCACATGGTGCATTAGAGGAATAAACCTTGATCAGAAACAGATCTTGATCAGAAACAGAATCATTTTGCCTCTAACCCTTCCACCCTGAGATGATTCTCTGCTGTGTTTCTCCAGCTGCTTGCGTCAGGCTCCATCCTGATCCACACCGGCAGGTTCCCCTCCCTCTTCTGGGTGAGTTGCATAAACCAAAGCTGCTGTAACTGTGGGGCTGGACTGCAGAGATGGTCACTCATGCCTCAGTTTCATTGTGACTTGACTCTGACCCTAAAACAAATGGCTCTGGACTCTGACGTCTGTTCACTGAAGTGTGATGTGTGGGACTCAGAACATTCATTTTATTCCGCTGTCCGGTGACTGTCTGTGAGGAGTGTGGTGTGTTCTCCCTGTGTCTGCGTGGGTTTCCTCCGGGTGACTGTCTGTGAGGAGTGTGGTGTGTTCTCCCTGTGTCTGCGTGGGTTTCCTCCGGGTGACTGTCTGTGAGGAGTGTGGTGTGTTCTCCCTGTGTCTGCGTGGGTTTCCTCCGGGTGACTGTCTGTGAGGAGTGTGGTGTGTTCTCCCAGTGTCTGCGTGGGTTTCCTCCGGGTGGCTGTCTGTGAGGATTGTGTTGTGTTCTCCCTGTGTCTGCGTGGGTTTCCTCCAGGTGTCTGTCTGTGAGGAATGTGGTGTGTTGTCCCAGTGTCTGTGTGGGTTTCCTCCAGGTGACTGTCTGTGATGAGTGTGGTGTGTTCTCCCTGTGTCTGCGTGGGTTTCCTCCAGGTGACTGTCTGTGAGGAATGTGGTGTGTTGTCCCAGTGTCTGTGTGGGTTTCCTCCAGGTGACTGTCTGTGATGAGTGTGGTGTGTTCTCCCTGTGTCTGTGTGGGTTTCCTCCGGGTGGCTGTCTGTGAGGATTGTGTTGTGTTCTCCCTGTGTCTGCGTGGGTTTCCTCCAGGTGACTGTCTGTGAGGAATGTGGTGTGTTGTCCCAGTGTCTGTGTGGGTTTCCTCCAGGTGACTGTCTGTGATGAGTGTGGTGTGTTCTCCCTGTGTCTGCGTGGGTTTCCTCCAGGTGACTGTCTGTGAGGAATGTGGTGTGTTGTCCCAGTGTCTGCGTGGGTTTCCTCCAGGTGACTGTCTGTGATGAGTGTGGTGTGTTCTCCCTGTGTCTGTGTGGGTTTCCTCCGGGTGGCTGTCTGTGAGGAGTGTGGTGTGTTCTCCCTGTGTCTGTGTGGGTTTCCTCCGGGTGACTGTTTGTGAGGAGTGTGGTGTGTTGTCCCAGTGTCTGTGTGGGTTTCCTCCAGGTGACTGTCTGTGAGGAGTGTGGTGTGTTCTCCCTGTGTCTGTGTGGGTTTCCTCCGGGTGACTGTTTGTGAGGAGTGTGGTGTGTTCTCCCTGTGTCTGCGTGAGTTTCCTCCGGGTGACTGTCTGTGAGGAATGTGGTGTGTTGTCCCAGTGTCTGTGTGGGTTTCCTCCAGGTGACTGTCTGTGAGGAGTGTGGTGTGTTCTCCCTGTGTCTGCGTGGGTTTCCTCCAGGTGACTGTCTGTGAGGAATGTGGTGTGTTGTCCCAGTGTCTGTGTGGGATTCCTCCAGGTGACTGTCTGTGAGGAGTGTGGTGTGTTCTCCCTGTGTCTGTGTGGGTTTCCTCCGGGTGACTGTTTGTGAGGAGTGTGGTGTGTTCTCCCTGTGTCTGCGTGAGTTTCCTCCGGGTGACTGTCTGTGAGGAATGTGGTGTGTTGTCCCAGTGTCTGTGTAGGTTTCCTCCGGGTGACTGTCTGTGAGGATTGTGTTGTGTTCTCCCTGTGTCTGCGTGGGTTTCCTCCGGGTGACTGTCTGTGAGGAATGTGGTGTGATGTCCCAGTGTCTGCGTGGGTTTCCTCCGGGTGACTGTCTGTGAGGAGTGTGGTGTGTTCTGCCTGTGTCTGCGTGGGTTTCCTCCGGGTGACTGTCTGTGAGGAGTGTGGTGTGTTCTCCCTGTATCCTCGTGGGTTTCCTCCGGGTGACTGTCTGTGAGGAGTGTGGTGTGTTCTCCCTGTGTCTGCGTGGGTTTCCTCCTGGTGACTGTCTGTGAGGAATGTGGTGTGTTCTCCCTGTGTCTGCGTGGGTTTCCTCCAGGTGACTTAAAAGTGTCCGTAGGTGTGAGTGTGTGTGTCACTCTGTGAAGGACTGGCGCCCCTCCAGGGTGTGTTCCTGCCTTGTGCGCAATGACTCCGGGTAGGCTCCTGACCCACCACCGCCCTGAACTGGATAAAGGTTACAGACAATGACTGAATGAATTTTGCAGTTGTTAGTAGAGTTTTTAGGCATTGTTTCCTTGTCTGGTTTTATAATGAATAAAATAAATACAATGAAAAATTATTTACACAGTTGATTATTTTATTAGTTTATTGATTAAAAGCAGCTTTAAAATCCCATCCACTCTGTTCAAAGACACAATTTTCTCTTAAAACTCTATTTGTATTGGAGCAGTTAAATAAAGAGTCAGTTACAACATGACGGCTGGCAGGCACTGAGGGTGCAGGTGGTTTTTAGCCAGAAAAGTCAAATAATCATTTTTGCTTTAATTCTTGTTATTTTATGACCTTATAAGTGTGATGATCAGACATTCAGTGTGGTATCTTTTTTGTTTAGTCACAGTTCATCCAACACCATACTTTTGTGTGTGTGTGTGTGTGTGTGTGTGTAAAGGTAAAAACGACTCTGGTTGTTCACCTGGTCAGTGCTGCCTTCGCCACGGCGGTCCTGGGTCTACTGTCCAGACACCTGCCCTACAGACAGGACACCTATCATTGTGAACACTGCAGAAGACTGGAGATATTCACTGTGGTAACCACACACACACACACACACACACACTCACACAGATGCATGAAATTATAAGGAGGAATTTCAGTCTGCATGAACAACCATTAATAAAAGACAGATAGCAGGAGTTCTGGAATGAAATGAGCTGCTGTTTACGGTCCGCTCACATCTACACTGCAGTATTAGCCCAATGACCTTCTCATAAAACATCTGCATGTATCCAGCCTCATTAATTATGCACAGTCGTGTGCAGAAGCTAAAAGAACACCCCTGTTCAAACCACACATTTTGTTGAATTTCTGAGTGAAATAAGTGACACATTTTCAGTCCTGTGACCTGCTTTGGTCCAAACCCCACAGCAGTGTTCTCCCCCTGTGTAAACAGCCCCTGTTCTGAACGTCCACTTTCAGCACCTGTTCCTTTAAATGATAATGAGCCGCTCTCTGTTCACCCCGACCCCGAGCGCACAGCAGTGAGGAGCGAGGAGCAGAAGCTCTGGTTTTTAGCTGTTTTCACTCTGTTCTCTTTCTCCTCCGTTCTCGTTTTCTCCGTTGTTACTCAGTGCTCTTATTTCTCGTTGTGTCTGTTTTGTTGCGTTTAACCTCGTCTTTGCGCTCTCACATAAACACAGGTCCAGCGCCGTGATTGGACAGACTCGGACGAGGGGGCGGGGCAATTCCAAAGTCTATGCACTTGATGTCAATTGCTGTGAGAACATGGCTAAAAACAATACACAACAGCAGTGAGACTTTTTAACACATCTGTGAACACACACATAAAGTATCTTGTGTCTGAACTCGCAGTACGAGTATAATGTTTACGGACCACAGACAATATACCTGCCTTTTTCTTTCCCTCAAAGGCATTTACACCTTTCACATGGCGACCGGGGGAATTTCACCCAGAATCATATAAGTATGGGGCAATGCATTGTTCAGATCTATTTATTCTATGCACAGGCCTCATATAACCAGCTCATATTCAATAAACCAGCTCGGTCACCCCCTCTGCTCTCGTCTCCTCTCTACTAATAACCGGGGAGTGGTGAGGGGACTTGTGCGGATCGGCTGCTGTCACAGTGCTCAGGTGGGGGCTGCATGCTGGTGGAGGTTGAGGCGACTCTCTATTGTCCCTAAGTGCTGTTGAAGTGGAACTATCATTCCGCAATGCGTTTAACAGTGGCTGTGTGTTACGTGCACAGACGTGTGTCCTCTGTAGAGAATGTGTCATGGGCTTTCACTGTCCTCAAATTTCTGCATGCCACTATGTTCTTGTTGTCTCTCATTTGCATAACAATTTTATACTGTCTGTACTGTCTTGATTTCCTGATGATAGCTCTTGACAACACCTCAAGGCTCAGAGGAATAATACAGTGTTGTAAATAATGTTAAATTATAACGTTTTAACCCTGAGCTCTAACCGCTGTGTCTTTATCTTACGGCTGATTACCACAAAGAGTAATTTCCCAGCGCTTAGTTCAGAGCAGAGAGACACTGGGATTGGACACACAATCAGAAGCTAAGGGGCGTGTGCTGAATTATGTTAATTAAGTAAATATTAATGCCATATATTTGTTTTTTTATGAGTCGTTCAAACGTGTCTAAAAATGAAGTTATAAATCTCAGTGTAAATGAAAAGAAACCCAAAACGGCTTAGTTTTAGTGTTGGTCCGGTGTTGTACGTGGGATTAAATACGTGTCACTCACATAGACACGGGTCCAGCGCTGTGATTGGACAGACTCAGACGAGGGGGCGGGGCCACTGTATAATCCCTGCACTTGACGTCAGAAGTGGAGCAGAATCAGAACGACTCGTTTTCTGGCAGAAAACTGACTGAGGGAGTTGTTTCACTGTGTGTGGGTTGGTGGGCTCCCGATCTGCACATTAATGTTAACATGCGTGTCCCTTTTAATTGTAATTAATGTATATATTTTATATAGTGTATACGTACTTTGTAGATAATGTAGTGTGTTTTCCTGCCGTGGTAATCAGCCGGATGATATGCAGCAGACACAGATTAAATAAACTAATGTTCTTTAACTGAACACTGTCATTTTTATCTTTGCGGTTGGAGTCGTATCACACTTTAGACCTCGCTGTGGGAGTCAAGACTGCTGTGCATGCTGTAAATGCAGTTACAGTTAAAGTGATTTTAAACTGATTTACAGTGTATATAACAGAGATTTCAAACGGATGTATATAGTATATAACAAATGTATCCATGGTTTGTCCTATGCCCTGTTACAGTTTTTTTCAACAATTGCAGCAATGTGTTTTCAAAGCACTGTACCAAAGTGCAAAACCCAACATCTGCACAACGTATGCATTGAGTGTATTTCTGAAGCCAGGGTTTATATTGAAAGTGTTTATTTTACAAACCCCTTTTTCAGAAAGGTTGGGACTGAATGCAAAGATGTGATTATCATTTAAACCCTATATTTTATTGAATAAAATACAAAGACCGTTTTCTACAATTTATCTACAGCACATAATATCATCCAAAAACGCAAGTTAAAACTCACAAACGCAAAGAAAAAACCAGATATAAACAGGATCCAGAAACACCGCCACCTCCTCTGGGCCTGAGCTCATATAAAATGGAAAGAGGTGAAGTGTAAAAGGGCCCTGTGCTCTGACAAATCAAAAATGTAAAATCTATTTGGAAATCAAGGATGCCACATCCTCTGGGCTAAAGAGGAGGGGAACTCTGGCTTGTTATAAGCTCACTGCTCAAAAGCCAGCATCTGTGATGGTATGATGGGGCATTAGTGCACATGGCAAGGGTGACGCACACATCTGTGAAGGCACCGTTAATGCTGAATGATACACACAGCTTTTGGAGAAACATGCTGCCATCCAGACTTTTTTTTTTCAGGGAAGGCCTAGTTCCACGTTCTGCGTGGGTTACTAATTTGGCCTCTGTCCCAAGTTATTTGTAATCAAATTTATATATTTTTAAAAACAATACTATTTTCAACAAATAAAATGTTGTCTCTGTACTATTTTCAATTAATAACAGTTTAAAGGATTTGCACATCACTGCATTTGATTTTTACTTTTCGTTTTAAACAGCATTGCAACTTTTTTGGGAATAGTTTATTTGTTGTGAGGCTCCCTTCAGGAGAGGAGTTAGGCATTTTTTTTTGTCTCTGTCAGTCTTTGTAAGTGTGACATAGTTCTAACCGTGACTTTGGGCCTCACTGTTGTCTTTAAGGTGTATTTTTTTATGTTATCCAGCTCCCTGCTTTTTGTATAGATCAAAAACGAATATACAGTGTGGGCCATTTATATGGATACACCTTAATAAAATGGGAATGGTTGGTGATATGAATACTACGGATACTAGAAACCTGTGCTAGCATTTCTCCTGTGGTGTTGCTATCAGTGTGTGAAGAGTGGGAGAAGAGGGCTGCATTGACAATCCAACACAATGGGCAGCACTTTGAACACATTTTATAAGTGGTCAGAAACTTGTAAATAACTCATGAAAGAATAAAGTTACGTTAAAACCATTGCACACCATTGTTTTTCTTGTGAAATTCCCAATAAGTTTGATGTGTCACATGACCCTCTTCCCATTGAAAAAAAAAAAAAAAAAAAAAGTTGGATCCAAAATGGCTGACTTCAAAATGGCCGCCATGGTCACCTCCCATCTTGAAAAGTTCCCCCCTCCCATATACTAATGTACCACAAACAGGAAGTTAATTTCACCAACCATTCCCATTTTATTAAGGTGTATCCATATAAATGGCCCACCCTGTAGATTATGAACTGTGCTGACATTAGCAGATTGACAACTCTATAATCAGCCAAAGCAACTGAATGGAGAAAAAAATGTTTTGTACTGTACCATGTCTCTCCCTCGTGTTTTGTCACTTTGCACAGTGTGGTGTAATTCATGGCAGGGGCGATGCTGAGTAGCACCAGGACAGATTTAATTAAAGCAACCGAAGAAGCCCAAGCAATGCCAGGCGTCAGCAGTAAAGTTTGGTGGAGGAGGGATAATGGTCTTATTGTGAAGGGTAATGTTAGTACCGAATTAGTATGTTGCCTTTGCTGAAGGACAAGAGATGACAGCTGTTAAGGAAAGGGATGGAGTGCCAACACAGGAAGAATATTGTTTTTCACCCAAAATAAAATGTTAATTTATTTGCGTTTCTATTGGGGGAATAAACTGTGTTTACCTGCATTATTAACCATCCCCTCCTGATGTTCCACTGTAATATTTTGTAATAATCTCTCATACAATTCTGACAGTTTGCACTTGGTACAGGTTTCTTTTAAGATGGAGAGAATCTAATAGTTTGAGAAAGCAATTCTAAAAAACTGTAACAGTTTTTACAGAGCTGTGAGTGTTCTCAGACAGGGCTTTAGTCTGGAGTTAAATTTTGCAAATGTCTTCTTGTTTTTTGCAAAATTTAACTCTGCTTTGTCTCCTGTGTCTGCTCTCCCGAAGCGAGATTTTTGTTACCAGAGATGCTCTAAAACGGTCGAAAGGACCTCGAAAGTAAGTAACACCTGCTCTTGTGTTTTAGGCTCTGCATGAACGCTGCTTCCCTCCCTCCATGAGGACAGTACTGAGTTTAGTGAATGTGGGCTTTTTCACGATTTCACAAATTCAGACACTTTTCTTACTGTACTACGATCATTTTTAGTTTTAGCCAATGGAAGCACAGTTTATAGTGCTGCTAATTCTCAGCCTACTGGCTTCTTATTGGGCACCTATTAACAATTTGACTCAAAGTGTATTTCCTCAATGTTGTTTGCTATGGGTATCACTAGATTAAATAAGTCCAGTCGGTGCAGCTGTTTGTGTTTGAGGTATATTTTGTGATGCTGTTGTGTTTCTGGTTTTGCACTTTGGGCCAGTGTTTTTAAAACCACACTGTAGTTATATACACAAATCTGACACCATCCTTTCATTAATGACAATCCCACGCAAAAATGCCACTACGTTCAACTGATTCAGTTTTCTTTGTCAGAAATAAAAGCACTAGATATACATTTAAGAAGAAATTTCACAGTTTTATCAGTCTGTTAGTATTGAATTATAAGATAAACCCCATGCACTTCTTTAGCCCACTTTTACCTTGTCCTTCAGCGCTCAGGACCCCCACAGAGCAGGTGTGATGTGGTGGTGGATCGTTCTCAGCGCTGCAGTGACACTGACGTGGTGGTGGTGTGTTAGTGTGTGTTGTGCTGGTGTAGAGTGGTCAGACACAGCAGTGCTGCTGGAGTTTTTAAACCCCTCAGTGTCTGGACTGAGAACAGTCCACCGACCAAAAACATCCAGCCGACAGCGTCCTGTGTCACTGATGAAGGACTAGAGGACGAGCGACACACACTGTGCAGCGACAGATGAGCTACTGTCTCTGACTCTACATCTACAAGGTGGACCAACGAGGGAGGAGTGTCTCACAGAGTGGACAGAGAGTGGACACAGGGTTTAAAAACTCTAGGCAAATGATGATACCTGCTCTGCGAGGGTCCAGAACACTGTAAAATAGGGTAGAAGTGGGCTAAAGAATTAGACCAAGCATTAGTCATTTTCTTGCTTAAAGTCTGTTTTATCTGGACGTTGAAGAATGAAGGGTGGTCTCGGATGTTGGCGCTTTGTGTTTATTTAGCGAAGCCTCTGTCAAACAGTGCTGGAACTATCACAGACCTGATGTGAATGCTGTTCTGAATGTGATTGGTCTTTACCATAGACTTAAAGCCAGCGCTGTATATGAATAATATTTTGTGAATATCAGTGTCATGTTTGTGTAGTTACTGAGCTTTTTGTGACTGTTTTTAACTCTTTCCTGTCCACGTTGGGGCTGTTTCTGTGTGTTAGCTCTTACTTGACGGCTTGCTGGCCACTCTGATACTGTTCCTGGTGGTGGAGCTGGTGCTCTGCATCGTGACCATTCTCTTTGGACTCAAGGTGTTGACCACAAGAGGCCAGCAGGTCAGTGGTGTTTACACGTCAACACTGTCTATTGTTCTGTATGGTTTATAAAAGCGTATTTCACATATATGGTTTTATTTGTTTAGCTGGAAAAACTGTTCGTATTTTCAAGAATGCAGTTCTTATTATGAATAAGTGAGTCTCCTGAAGGAATGAATAACAAAAATAGCATCCAGAATTATGTTAATAACAGAAGTTTAATAGTGTGTTGGCCTGGAGGTGGCATTTACACGTAGGTTCACAGGCTTGGTGACCACGTTATCCAAACACTTAAAATGACTACGCTAACGTTGCTGCCCTGGGCTAATTATAAAATCAACGACTGCTTTTATTATCATGACTTCATTTGGGGTTTCTCTAATCTTCCCCATTGTTGCAAAGACCACTAGGGGGCATCGTTCAACTTCTCAGAGTGTTTATTGTGACTAATTATTTGGGAGCATAGAGATGGCAACACAGGAAGCAAATGAACAAACCCAAACAATTCTGCTTTCCCCTTCCTAGTTGTGTGCGTCCAGGAGTTGATGCTTCTTAGCAATGTTATCTCCTGCTTCTGCTGACTTCATTGATGTTGGAGAATGTTTTGCTGTATTAGGTGTTAAGCTGAATTAAGTACAGGAACTCGGTGTATTGTTAGCTAGCCTAGCTGTTGCATTGTTAGCCTTTGTAGCTAATTCCCTAAATATCCAGGAGTAATTAAATTGTGAATTATTACTGACAGTGGTTAAATGTTGTCTATTTCAGCGAATGTGTTATTAAATCATTTACTCATGCACATTCTGTATGAGTTTTCCTTTGTGTTTGCTCAGCCACACATACCCATATAAATGTAATCACCTCAACACAACATCTAAGCTCTCAAGCTCTGACCTCCCCAGACAGCGAGCGTGTATCGGTCCACTGTCACACCACTGACTGTAGACCACTGCTGGTCCACCATCGGAGCACTGAGATTACTGTCCTGTACCGGATATAACTCATTTATAATCTCCTCAAACAGATTTTACATTCACAGAGACTTTTATTTTGAAAAACAAACTAATACAAATATTACCAACAACTCTGAGAGATATTTAATAATGAGTATAAGACTGATATAAAATGATTAAATGATAAAAATGTTGATACTGTGCTGATTATAATTATTTACTAATATCCTGTGTGGACCTCCAGCTTTGCCCTCAGTGGGTCAACAGTGGTCCGCCGTCTCCTTGCTCTCAGGGGCCTCACTTATTGAACAACTGTAGTGCAGTGAATTCCCTGAAGTCTCTTGTATGGCTGCGCTGTACTGAAGACAACTTAGTAAAATCACGATGTGTTTAACTCTACATCGTGTCTCTAGACTCCTGCGCTCTGATTGACGCCCCACAGCGACTGCCAGTCCCCCTAAGCCCCTTAAACTGTTCTTTTCCTAACTCATGTTGTTGAATGACTATGGAAATTTGTCTCATGGTTTCTGTCTAATTTTGCTGTTGTGGTAAATTGTTTTTTACTTTATTTAAATGTAAATGTAACTTTTATCATAACAATCATTTTTATTTTCCTCAGCTTCCATTTGTGGGTCAGCGAGCAGAACCTCCAGCAGTTCCAGCACAACCTGAGATCACTCCGGCCCAGGTACACACACACACACACACACACACACACAATCCACACAGTGTGAGTGTGCATCACTATGTAAAATCACTCCTGCTGTAAATGTATGTTAAAATTACGTGTCTGTGTCATTTCAGCAGGTGACGGTGGTGGTGACGGAGGAGCCGGAGTCAGAACTAGAGCCAGCAATAGCTGTTATTGAAGAGGCCCAGACTCCGCCCACCGAGCCTCAGGTGGAGCCCATTGACTCTATAGCCGAGGTCTGACCCAGGGTCACATGATCCCTCTTCTCCAATCAGAGAGGGGAATGTGGGATCCGAAGGGGGTCACTGTGGGGATGTGGTTCAGAGGAAATGGAGGTTTCGATCAAAGCAGGCTGTCCCTTAAAGGGTCTATATCCTGACGATTACTAAATTAAGTCATTTTTATCTAGTACACGTCCATCATTAAAGTTTCAGAACGTACTCTTCTCTCTACTCCTTATTAGGAAGCTAAACTGCAAACACAGTTCATTTGGGATTCACCGTGTTTGTGATTTCACAACCATGAGCTAATTTACATAAACCTGTTTAGCTTATAGCACTTAAGTGTCATCCAATCCCTGTGAGTTTATATAAGGCTAGCCTTAGATTTTAATGAATATAATATTTTGTTATAGGATTTAGACCAAGACTGATTTTAGAAGGATGTGTGGTACCAGGCTGCCAATCAGAGCTGAAGTCATTTGCATATATAAGCTTTGATAATAAGTAATAATGTTTAATTCTAAGTGACAAACAGAGTTCGTAAAACAACACACCGTTAACCAGTGGACGTCAGGGGAAACCTTTTTTTTTAATTAATGAGAATCAATAAAGCGATTTGTGGACACTGTGTGCACTTAATAATAGAAAAGATTCTTTCAACTGAGTCAAAATGATCGGTGACTCTTCCTGTCCAGTTCACTAGAGAAAGCAAGAGGGACGTGAGAGTGAGGGCAGCGTGGCCTGCTCCAAAATAAGTAAAGGGCATATACAGAAATCAAGTGTTTGAATGTGAACGGATGAAGCAGGCTGTGGTCATCGTTCCTATGGCCTTTTTTAACAAGTGGGTTTTACCGGTTCCCAAAATGTGGCATTAACCAAGAGCAGCAGTGTGGAGCGCCAGTATGGGATCATGCCCTTTGAAATACATTTAGCGGTCAGTGCTTTGAGGAAACTGTCCTGAACCTCAGCTCCAAACTGATTCCTGAACACGAAGAACTCCTGTACAGTAAAGTCCAATATATTGGTACATGTTCAAATATATACGACTTATATATATACATTTTTTTCTGAAAAACTGAATGTGTTTTTTGTTATATAATCTGTAGACATCTCTAAATGTACAAATCTCTCACTGTAATCAGACACTTGCTCCATGGGTTGTATTTTGGCCATTGGTCGCCATATTGGGGTCCGATTGTCTGGGTTCAGATTGCAGCACTAGTGTAAACAGATGGATGTGAGTAATGAGTAAGTACCCAATATGGCGGCTACTGTACGCAGTGACATCACCTACCCCATGGACAGACTGATTGAATGTGATTAGACCTTGTGATCAGACCCGTCTTCCACTAACATTTTTCACAGTTGCACTAATCTAGTCATACACCAATTGGGAAATGTGTTGTATGTGATACAGCGCAGGAGTGAGTGGTATTGTGTGTGTTACCACACAGGGCGCTGGATTGTTGCCCCGTGTCCACTGTCATAGTAGAACAGCAGTTGACGAGTCTCTATCTTGAGTTATTACACAGAACCCAAACTGAGACGTTTCTATCAGTGCCTTGGGGACCTGTTCTGTTCTTGATATAACAACATCAAATAGTTTTGTTTTAATACACACCAATAAACCAAGTACTTACTCCTCTCTGTCCAGTGTTTCAGAGAATGGCTGACTACAGTGTAATAGTCAGTTTTTCTGAAGATTCTTTACATGCTGTGGTTTCATTTCTCATCGAAATCTGTTGAACTTAGTGCTCCACATTAAAAGGTTTCACAGAAAAGCACTTTGCTGGTATTAATACACCCCTAGTCTCTGTGTCACTGCACTGTAACATTCCTGAGCTTTTCCACTCTCTTCACTGAGTCTGTCAGTTGCTCTCATGATTGTGCTGCACCGTCATGTGTTGGTCACTGGGTGGCAGCATATGAAACTGCACTAAAGTTGTGAAAGTGATGATAAAGCTGTTAACCCATAAAAATACCCTGAGATGTACACGTCGAGGCGTACCGTGTCTTATTTATTTTTTTATTTGTGAATGACTGAGAGTGTGTTACATTGTCCGTAAGTCCCCCACAGAGCAGGTGTGATGTGGTGGTGGATCATTCTCAGCGCTGCAGTGACACTGACGTGGTGGTGGTGTGTTAGTGTGTTTTGCGCTGGTGTAGAGTGGATCAGACACAGCAGTGCTGCTGGAGTTTTTAAACCCTTGTCCACTCTGTGAGACACTCCTCCCTTGTTGGTCCACCTTTTAGATGTAGAGTCAGAGACAGTAGCTCATCTGTCGCTGCACAGTGTGTGTCGCTCGTCCTCTAGTCCTTCATCAGTGACACAGGACGCTGTCGGCTGGATGTTTTTGGTCGGTGGACTGTTCTCAGTCCAGACACTGAGGGGTTTAAAAACTCTAGCAGCACTGCTGTGTCTGATCCACTCTACACCAGCACAACACACACTAACACACCACCACCACGTCAGTGTCACTGCAGCGCTGAGAATGATCCACCACCACATCACACCTGCTCTGTGGGGGTCCTGAGCGCTGAAGAACAGGGGGGAATGGGGGTGAACAACGTATGCAGAGCAACAGATGGACAACAGTGGTTGTAATGTTAAGGCTGGTTGGTGTATTATTCCGTGTGTGTAATCCCTGGTTCTGACTGTGCTGCTGCTCTAATTGCACTATTGAGGTTTCCAGGTTCATTTACACACAGGACATTCTGATAAGAAAATAGCAGATAAAACACTGACGCACTTTTCCACACATACAACTCACAACACACTAATAAAATAATCCACCAGAGCGCTGAGAGCCTCGTAATAAAGAGCTCCTGGAGTTCAGGACACCTGCTCTTCCAGCTTCCCTTCTGAAATGAAGGGTACCAGTAGAGAGTTGCTTCCCCTTTAGTGCAGTAACAACATCTGAGTGTTGTCAAGGCTTTATTCTGGACACTGGAACATTTCTGTGAGGGTCTGATAGCTGTCGTGAGGTCGTGAGCCTCCATTTCATCACAGGGGTATTGATTGAATGGTGCTCCACCAACATCCAAGTCTTAGCTCTAGCCAAAACATGGCACAGCGTATGATGACTTCAGAGTAATGTTTGTTCCACTCTATTAGCTGAATTCACCCATTAATATGGTACATTTGGAAAGATTGTGTGTGTGTGTTCCCAGAGTGATTCCTCTTTATAGATATGCGTGATGCTGGTGAAGGTGGATGATTAATTTTTCTCAAATAATGCCTTTGTTCTGCGCTGTGATTAGTGTGTGACGCAGAAAGAAAGCTAAAGTTAGAAACAGACTCCGCCCCTTTAACTTTCTTCTTTGAAACCAGCTCCAGGGTTGCGGAGTCTGATTATTGATATCAGTGTATCCACTGGAATATCACAGAGGGACGGAGATACTATTCATATTCATTTCACTGTTTCTGGTGCTCATTTTTTATTGAAATTTAAACCTGCTTTAATTCAGATGCTCTGTGATTGCAGGAGGTTTACGCTCTGGGAAATATACTCTGTAGCTGCGCTCGGCATAGTGCACTTGTTAACTCATTCACCACACTGATAGGCCACCTCTGGTAAGTATGTGTGTGGCACTGCTGGCCCACTGCATGTGAACCGTGGCCCACATGCTACAACCCGGTTCCAGAACAGTTGGGACATTTAGGTCTCTATGATATTCAAAGCTTTATTTACAAGACAAAAGTGCACAAAAAGTTGTCACTGACCAGTTTAAAAGTATTTTGAAAATATAAACACATCATACATTGGAGGCAGATATGGGCTTTAGAACAATCTACAAAGTCATGCTGTTGCTGCACATGCAGAATGACACCTTGGTCTCTCGTGCTGAAATAACCATGGACTCCCCAGGAAAGTAAATCACCATGAAGAAAGTATATATTTTTCTAAGGTCCACTTCCACGTTGATATTACCTGATCACATAAACAAGTCACCGATGCCATGGACACTGATGCCCACCCATACCATGACAGATTGTTGGTTTTTGCACAGTGGACCATTAAATATGAGCTAGGAACCATATCTCAGCAGCATTTCTGCATAATGTTGATATCTGTCATCCTCCTGTGTAGTGATTTCATGTTTCAATTCTTAAAGTTTGAATTAATGACAACAGTTTTTCCGAGTACACAGTGTCTCATGCAATGCCATCTGAGGGCTTAAAGGTCATGATTATTTAACACTACGTCTGTGATCCAGATCGAATCATCCAACATCTCCTCACAGCAATGTTCAACCATCTAGTTAGCTTTTATCCCACAACTGTATGAGCTTTAAATGCCCCTTAAGTAGTTGGTATCTGTTTAATTTTAAGGGCCTGTGCAATTTTATTGTCAGAATATAGCTTTCATGATCTTGTCTTTTGCCTCAGTTTTGTATGTTTTAAGGTTTTCTTTATAGTATTATTTCTTATTTATTTACACAGTTATTATTATTCCTTAAATATTTACTGCTCTTTTGCACTGTAGAGAATTACACCTAAATTTTGTTGTACATGTTACGAGGACAATAAATAATCTTAATTCTAATTCTAAAACCTTCCCAGAAGAGTAGAGATTTGCACTGAAGGAAACGCAAACAAATCTCATGATTAATATATCCTTCGTTTTAGAAGAAATGTTGGATGAAGAGGTTTGGACATTCAGTGCAAGGACTTTGAAAAGCTTTTGCGTGCTCGAGTCTCACTCTTAGACGTTCAAGTTCGGGTGAACAGTACGCGGCGTTACTACACGTTTAGAGGGGAATCAGTAATATGTCATGAGCGGGGGACGCTGTGGCTGAGTTCAGAGGTGTCCTGTTGACCTTGTGAACAGCAGAGAAACACAGCGGTTCACTGGAAAGAACCAAGGTTCAAAGAATCAGGAACGGAACCGGTTCAAGAGTTCATTTGGTGGAAAAGCGTTATGGTTGACAGCAACAAATCAACGATTCATTGATTCCGATTGGTTAAACAAACCTCATGATCTGATTGGTCCAGCTAAAGCTTTCCTATTGGTCCATCAATTGGCCGTCAAAATAGGGTCTTAAATCTTAGATTCGCACACGCAGCAGAGACGACGAATGTGTGGATTTTTAAACTCCCACTGTTACATTTGGAACCTTAAAAAGGTTTGCTGTTGCACATTTTAAGCCGTTTGAGAAGGTACTGATTCACACATTCACGATACTTGATTTACAAATGCAAATCTTTTTTCCATATTTGTGATTTTAAATTATTATTATTGTTGTTGTTGTAAATTTGTGCATTCCAATACATTAGTGGATTTTAGTTTTACGTGTCTGTAGTTGTTCAAATGTAGTTACAAAGTTCATTACATTTGTGAGTATTGTTTTATAAACTCAATCTTTTTGACACTTTTTTGACTCCATAGAACAGAGGCTTATTCTCATTTAAAGGAAGAGGCGCTGTTCTGCACAGGGCTGTTTAGACCGGGAGAACGCTGCCATAAGGATGTTACAGACATTTAATTAAGACCCAGGACAGCGTTCCCTTGTCTAAAAGGGAGTTGTGATATTTAGCAGTTCTACACATTTATGATATTCTCCTGTGGGAGAATGTGAGAGGAACGTTACTCTGGAAAGAGGGACAGTGTTTGGTTACACCTAGCATTGTGAGCTTGACCTTTTGGTCTTTATTGTTATCCGTTTCTTGATGGACGACTAATTAATCACAGTGTAAATGACCCTTATCGAGGAACGAGCGTACGGAGAAATGATCCTGTTTGGAATCGCTGATAATGTTCCTCACTGATAAAGGTTTTGGAGCTTTTGCTTGCAGTTCATAACTGCGCTGATTCTTTATTATGCAACGTTTGCTGGTTTGGACCTGGGGCTATGATTCAATTGGTGGAGGAAGGTTTTTCACTGTAAAAAGGATTTCCTCACATGGATAGAATAGTATGCTGTGGTCAGGAAATACAGGAGATTATCCGTCAGATAAAGATAAGAGTCTGTTTTTCATGGCCTTGTGTATGTGAACGGCAGCGTGAAAGGCACATGAGAGGTCTTCTTACCTCAGCAGTGTTCAAGTGAAATATCATTAGGCTAATGCCACTTTAATGCAGGCCTGGATAAGAAAGGAAATAAAGATTAGTGTGGATGCGGGAACATCAGGGCGTGACGCTGGCTTTTTACTTCTGTGGTGATTGAAAGGACATTAATCCCACAGAACCTGATACACTGCACTATACAGGGTTCATTAAGGACTATAGGGGGTTAAAGAGGGTCAGTATTCTGCACGTGCGAATGTTTTTACATTTATCTGCTGAGTGTTTACTTGAGCCTAGGCTTTTGTAAGACTGCCACACCAACACTGCAGACTTCTACTGAGTGGAACAGTGAATGGACTCAGGCGTCTCTATATCTATAACCAGCAGTGGCCTCCACCCATCTGAAAACATCATAGTGAATGATGATGATGATGATGATGATAGAAAATAACGAGGAAATCTAAAGAAACAAATGACGTATTCATTGGGGCCTGTAACGTGTGCCTGGTTTTGTATTGTTTTGTGTTGGTGCTCCCCCTGTCATGTGATTGTCCCCCTGTCATGTGATCTTCTTTCCCTCATGTTCTCACTGGTCATGTGATACCCTTCCCTTGTGTCAGGGTTACAGGTGTTTCTTGTTTGTGTCTTTTAAAGCCTGAGTCTGTGTTTCCTGGTGGTGGGTCATTGTCAGTCTTCAGACTGTGTTTCATATTGTCGCCTCCAGGTTTTTGTGTTTGTTCTGTTTACTGTCTCGTGTCATTATTAGCATCTATGTTGTGTTAAGCTCTTTTTTCAGCATTTAGCCCTGTGTTCTGTGTTTAGATATTTGTGATTAGACCTCCTAGTCCTGTGTAGCCATCTTGTCCTTTTTTGTATAGCTTGGTTAATAAATATCAATAAACCTCCTGCACTTACCTCCTTCCCTGCTCCTCTTTCCTTGTCCCAGGACCCAACCCCTTTGTGACAGGGCCTGTTGTAAAATACCCTGCATGTGCAAAACCACCTTTCTAATGAGCTTGGTGTATTTTATAAATGATAACTGTAATTTATTTATAAATGAATGTATATTTTTATAATCTGACACCTGCAACACATGACTGAAAGGTTTGGATGGAGGCTAAATGAAAGTGAAAAAATGATAGGATATTCAAGTTCCACCATTTTGAACCGTTTCACTATAACCACTATTCACACAGTTCAATAAAAACATTTCCTAACACAAGATTGCAAAGAGATCATAGACAACGGTGTGCAGAAGTGCTGCTGAATTTTCTGTAATGGGAAATTTGTGTACATGTGACAAGAAAGCCTAGCATGAGAGAGAAAGCCTAGCATGTCTGACTGAGCCACTTTGATTTTTTTTATCCATTTACAGACACTGAGGCTTCATAAAAACATTAAACCTGTTTCCAACGCAAACGGACTGGAGAGCAGCAAACACATGAGTCAGACAGTGGTAACCACATACCTTTGAGCAGCTGAAGTCCTGTGTCAAGTAAGAAAAGGCCATCGTTCCACACGCAAAACTACAGCGATTAGTATCCTCAGTTCCCAAATGATTGAACAGCGTTAGTAGAAGGATAAGTTTTGAACACAGCAGGAAACTTTACAAAACTCAGTTGAGTTGTTCAAGGGCAACATTCAGTATATTTTCTTTGTGTTTTTTCCAGTTAAATAACACTTCAAGAGGGTGAACACATTCAGAGTGTCTTGATTTTATTGCACTCTCCAGAATTTATCAAAAAATTTCTCGTGTTTTGTACGTCTCCTCCACTTACATTTTTTAGCTCAAAACCTTTGTTGTGCTTTTTTTTTTTAATCAATGTCTCTTGTTTTCATGACCAACTCATGTGAGAAGTGTTTTAGAGGAGAACGTCTGGTTCCATTCACCACCACTGTCAACAATTCTCACTCTGAGTTTCTCTAGAACAGAGCATTGAACCAAACACTGAACCAAATCAAATCCCATCTCCATCACTGTGTTAATAGAGCACTGAATTATATAAGATATACTTTTAACAAATGACATTATAAGCTTTCAAACCCAGTGCCATGTTTCTGTAAAAGGTTTGTGTATAGAGTTATATAACAAAACAAAAACAAATAATCTGTTCATTTAAAAACTCTTTTAAGTCAGAAGTTCAGACTCAGTGCTGTCTACAGAACAAAACTGAATGGAGAAGTGAAGGTCATTATGCATCTTTGTAATAACGTCTGCGGTTATGTAATCCCATTTTATCATGTATTTAATATCAGTACACATCTATGGTGAATATTTTATTAGCTGGATTGCTTTTGTAAAGGAATATTGTTAAAGTCCTGAGGGTGAAATCCTCCATTGAAGCTCTGATGACAGTTAAATATTAATGAATCCATTGTAGGTACATTACCAACCCCAAAGTTATTACTTGTGCATTATCTGATGTATGAATCACTCTGAGTCTATAGATGACTCAAAATACCACTGTGTGATTTGGAACACGACCCACTGCCACACCCTCAGAGATCTCCAAGAATCCAGCATCCAGAATTTACAGAAGGATTTCTGACTCACTGCAAATCACACTCACTGGACTTTTACGCTTTTGAATGAAGTAAGACATATTTAAACTGACATCACACAGGTGTACGAATTTATTTGTGGTTTTATTTTTTATTAGAATTTCCCACAGATGACGTATATAATATATATATATGTATATATTTACACAAACACACACACATTTATTTCAATAAAATAAAGTTTTTTTTAAAATGTTAAATCAATTATAAATGAAATAAATCTCATTAAAACAGTGGAAAAAAAACAGTGCGAAAACAGTCAAAATGCTTCCCAACACCACATGCTATAACAGGATATAAATACAGTCTCCTTCTTTATATTACAATCTCCTCTGATTGTACGTCCATTTTCAAATAACTTCATTATAATCACCTCAACAGATCGTTACCTTCTGCATATCGTCACTGTCCAAAGAAACATACGTATCTCCATTTTCATTCGAACACAGCAGCTGTTCTTCTCACTGTGTGAAGATTTCATGAGGAAAGGACCAATGGAAATGCTCCAAAATTATTACTTCGAATCAAATCTTTATGCACTGACTTCCATTGAAGGTTAAGAACTTTTCCTTCTTCTGTAAAGTTACTAATCTGTAGATTCATGTTTTCCTTTGGACAGCAATGATATTTGACTTAGCACAAGACTTACTTCAGATGTCTTTCCTGAAGCAACCCTCACATTAATCCAAGCCATTCCTGTGGTTTGTTACCATACGAAGTCATATTTTTAGTTTGATTTGACATGTATTGTACGTTTTACAGCAGAAACAAATCCAAAAACTCTCAAAGGACAATGTAAATGATAAATAGTTACCTCTTTTTTGCGGCGGTACTGTATAGAATCCTTTTTAACAAAGAGTAGTGTGTATTTTTGAGGAAAACCCAAAGAGAACGTTACCAACCATTATCAGCACACTCTTCAAATTAAAGGTTCTTGTGTCTAATATTTGGTATCAATGAGTTCTAAAGAAAACCATTCATTGGCGAACTACATTTACATTATGAGTATGATGTTATATTCCAGCCATTAAAAGGTTCTCTAAATAATTAATAAATATCCATTGCTAATCTAGAACGTCTAACACAGATAATAAAGGAACACTGGTTCCATTCTTATTAGCTATAATTCCAGTAAACGTTTGTTTGTGACTTCTTTATTTGTAAGAGTGTATGATTATTTACTTCAGATGAAAAATAATGTCTTCATCTATCAACTACGGTAATAAATAGAACATCTCACTTATAATTACAATACTTCAACATGTGAATGAGACCCCCCACATTTATATACAGTTATTACGAGAAGATGGTTGTGAACCCATTGGAATTAGCTGCACACATGGCTCCTAAAGTGTGATTAAAATGAATTACGATGGATATAAAAATAGACAGAACTTTGATGACATTTTATGTTGCCAGTGGTTTTTTTTTGGACAAATTATTTCATAAACCAGGGAAGACCACATAAGAAAGGTGCTTGAGCGTAAATGATTACATTACTGTTACATTTAAAGAAAATAAAGCTTTGCAAAGCTCAATAGGAATCAAAGCCTCATTGAAGCTGTGAAGCATGGTGGAGGTAGTGCAGGTCATCAACTCTGCCATCAAAGACCCAAAATATTTGTATACGGTTTTGTCTATTTCTTCAATAAATATTTGGCAACATAGAATGTTACATTTTGTTGCTGTCAAAATAAAACCTCGTATCTCCATTTATAGTGACTTCACAGCACTAGCAAAAAAAATGTAGTGTCAATGCTAATCAATGAACATTTTAAAAGTGAATTAGGACGACATTTACACAGAATGTAAAGGGTGTCTGGGATGTTTTAATCCTATTAAAAGAACCATTAATGCAAACTCATGCAGATTCATTCCAAAGGGTTCACAGACTGGAAGTTGCACATGTCCCTTCATCATGGTCCAGAGGCAGTGGTGTTGAAAAGGTGGTATCAAAGGGTGATGGTGATCCAGAGCATTTTCTTAAGGTCAGAAACCCAGAAGTCCTCAGGGCCTTGGAATCTGTCAGAGACAAGATCAACTCAGCTGTTTTTGATTGAAACAAAAAAAATCTGGCCAAGACTATTTTCCTCCAAAGTGAAACGTTTTAAAGCGTTTTAGTGTAACATCAACATTCACACATTACACCTCTCTTTTGTTATTTTATGGTAACTGTTGTGTAGCATTAATTAGGCACTAGGCACTAATTACTGTAAAACTGCCATTGTCCTTGGCCTGGTTCTATCGCTGTGAACCTGAGGCTAGAAGCAGCTGTCTGTGACAATGGATGCCCTCCAGGGACAGTGATGTTACCAGAAGGGGTTAAACATGGGTCCTATTCAGGTGGCTCACATGAAATCATGTGGTTCTCAGTAAACTCAGAAAGCCCGTGTTTAACCAGTGTGGGCCCTACTAAGACATGCCGGCTGGGTTTATTCTGTAGGTGCACACTTCAGTTTCTGAGCTGAGACTGTGCCAGTCGTTCCGTATCACATCATACACAGGGCATGTGTATTTCCGCTGAAGTTAGTACTTTTACTGGGGGATGGATTTAGGAGACTCTACACATCTCTGGAAACAACCTTTAAATCATGCAGAAGTCTTCACTCATTCATTAATATCTTGACGTTTTTTAAGGAAGCCCAGGATTTCCATTGCTGCCTCTATTTTCAAAAGTGTGGTCGTACTATATTGATTTATTTTGTTTTGGACATTTGCCAGAGAGATCACACTTGTACCCAAGTGCACCAAATCACAAAGCTGCTGAGTCATTAGTGCTGCCTCTGAGTCACAGAGCTGTGTGAATGGAGCTGAAGGGAGAGTTCTGGTTGTACAGCATTGTGAAGTGTACTTAGTGCCAGAGCAAGGACATGGCACATAATGGATTACAAAATAAACGTTAATATTAATGGTCTAATATGTTTTATTGCGGCTGAGTCCCGTCTCTGTGGAGACTGCAGAGAATAATTAAAGACTCTTGTCTCCAAAGTCCACACAGAAACTCATAAGAATTTATGAGAACACCACACTCCTCACAGACAGTCACCCGGAGGAAACCCACGCAGACACAGAGAGAACACACCACACTCCTCACAGACAGTCACCCAGAGGAAACCCACGCAGACACAGAGAGAACACACCACACTCCTCACAGACAATCACCCAGAGGAAACCCACGCAGACACAGAGAGAACACACCACACTCCTCACAGACAATCACCCAGAGGAAACCCACGCAGACACAGAGAGAACACACCACACTCCTCACAGACAGTCACCTGGAGGAAACCCACGCAGACACAGAGAGAACACACCACACTCCTCACAGACAGTCACCCGGAGGAAACCCACGCAGACACAGAGAGAACACACCACACTCCTCACAGACAGTCACCCGGAGGAAACCCAAGCAGACACAGAGAGAACACACCACACTCCTCACAGACAGTCACCCGGAGGAAACCCACGCAGACACAGAGAGAACACACCACACTCCTCACAGACAGTCACCCGGAGGAAACCCACACAGACACAGGGAGAACACACCACACTCCTCACAGACAGTCACCCGGAGGAAACCCACACAGACACAGGGAAAACACACCACACTCCTCACAGACAGTCACCCGGAGGAAACCCATAAAGACACAGGGAGAACAAACCACTCTCCTCACAGACAGTCACCCGGAGGAAACCCATAAAGACACAGGGAGAACAAACCACACTCCTCACAGACAGTCACCTGAAGGAAACCCATGCAGACACAGGGAGAACACACCACATTCCTCCCAGACAGTCACCCGGAGGAAACCCATGCAGACACAGGGAGAACACACCACATTCCTCACAGACAGTCACCTGGAGGAAACCCATGCAGACACAGGGAGAACACACCACACTCCTCACAGACAGTCACCAGGAGGAAACCCATAAAGACACAGGGAGAACAAACCACACTCCTCACAGACAGTCACCTGAAGGAAACCCATGCAGACACAGGGAGAACACACCACATTCCTCCCAGACAGTCACCCGGAGGAAACCCATGCAGACACAGGGAGAACACACCACATTCCTCACAGACAGTCACCCGGAGGAAACCCACGCAGACACAGGGAGAACACACCACACTCCTCACAGACAGTCACCCGGAGGAAACCCACGCAGACACAGAGAGAACACACCACACTCCTCACAGACAGTCACCCGGAGGAAACCCACGCAGACACAGGGAGAACACACCACACTCCTCACAGACAGTCACCCGGAGGAAACCCACACAGACACAGAGAGAACACACCACACTCCTCACAGACAATCACCCAGAGGAAACCCATGCAGACACAGGGAGAACACACCACACTCCTCACAGACAGTCACCTGAAGGAAACCCATGCAGACACAGGGAGAACACACCACATTCCTCCCAGACAGTCACCCGGAGGAAACCCATGCAGACACAGGGAGAACACACCACATTCCTCACAGACAGTCACCTGGAGGAAACCCATGCAGACACAGGGAGAACACACCACACTCCTCACAGACAGTCACCCGGAGGAAACCCACGCAGACACAGGGAGAACACACCACACTCCTCACAGACAGTCACCCGGAGGAAACCCACGCAGACACAGGGATAACACACCACACTCCTCACAGACAGTCACCCGGAGGAAACCCACGCAGACACAGGGAGAACACACCACACTCCTCACAGACAGTCACCCGGAGGAAACCCACGCAGACACAGGGATAACACACCACACTCCTCACAGACAGTCACCCGGAGGAAACCCACGCAGACACAGGGAGAACACACCACACTCCTCACAGACAGTCACCCGGAGGAAACCCAAGCAGACACAGAGAGAACACACCACACTCCTCACAGACAGTCACCCGGAGGAAACCCACGCAGACACAGGGAGAACACACCACACTCCTCACAGACAGTCACCCGGAGGAAACCCACGCAGGCACAGAGAGAACACACCACACTCCTCACAGACAGTCACCCAGAGGAAACCCACGCAGACACAGAGAAAACACACCACACTCCTCACAGACAGTCACCCGGAGGAAACCCACGCAGGCACAGAGAGAACACACCACACGCCTCACAGACAGTCACCTGGAGGAAACCCACGCAGACACAGAGAAAACACCACAGACAGTCACCCGGAGGAAACCCATGCAGACACAGGGAGAACACACCACATTCCTCACAGACAGTCAGGACTCAAACCCACAACCTCCAGGACCCTGGAGCAGTGACAGACACACTACCTGCTGCACCACCGTGCCACCCATTCATTTTTATTTACTAAGTTTAATGTTATATTTTTAAATGATTTATATCTTGTATTTTGGAAAACTTGATGGTTGTTGTAGGTCCTAAGAGCAGACATTCACAATAACTCTTATATAAAATCGAACTTTTGTATCACCGCATGTTGGAGACAACCCTAAGGTAAGTGCTGATGTGTTCTCACACATTTTTACACTGAGACAAACAAAAACAAACTCAGGTGTCATTATCAATCAGTGTTTTCCACCAGCTGATCTGGCCCTGATCCCAGGTTATTGTTGGATGTATTGTCTTGTTTTGTCTTTCAAAACAAACAGAAAAAGTGTTGAAATCCAAAGTAAATAAATGTCTGTAAATAATTATGTAACATGGATTAATGTTAAAAAGGAAACAGTAGTGAATTCTAATGATTAAATTGTCATTTTTAATTATGTCTAAATATCTCCAAGACATTGATCTTGAAAACAACCCAGTTTTTTAAAGTATTTCATTAGGAACTACTGCAACTATTGGCCACTCTGTGGTATGCTATTGGTCTCCACTGGAGTCATTAGTCTTTCTGGTTTTGTTCTGTAGTGTGGGAAAGTTTCTGCAGTTTCCGTCTCTACTGCACCTCTTCCAAACATGAACTCCTGTGAGTTTTCACGTAAAGCAAGGCTCTCCCAGCGATAGCTTTGAATCAGGGTCCATGTGCAATGGCACTGGAGCTTGAAGGGTTAATTAATTATGGGCGGAAAGTAACAAAATCAGCCTCTAATCCAGAGTCAATTGGAAGCCAAACACAAGCTGTTTGCCTGCATTAAAGAGAGATTGGATAACAGTAGAGTGTGTGTTAGACAAACTCACTGCTGTGTTTAACGGGCCTTAACCCAGCCGTGTGATTTTCGTGGCTGTGTATTGTTACGCCGCAGAGTGTTTGTTCAGACTCAATAGACGTATTCTACTCAGGGACTCACTAATTGTTTGGTGACTAAAGCACTTAAAGTTAAAGAAAAGAGTCTGGGTGGAGCAGGTGGTTGTGGCTTTTGTTTTCTGGAGGTATTTTTGATTGTGTTTGTGAAGGGAACACTGGCATACCAAACTTACCTCTCTCTTCATCATGTGCCTGGGTTCACCACATACATCCCTGATCTGTTCAAATTGGGCTTGGTTGGGTCCTCCTGGGAAACACAGCACAAAGCAAATAAGTCAATGATGATATTACAAGATTCAAAATAGTAACATTATAAAATGCTAGCACTAAACATTATATAAAGGCAAATGCTATAGAACAAAATACATAAACACTTTTAGAAACTCTATATAAATGCTATTAATACAAAAAAATAAACATTATTAAAACAGTATAAATAATACGGCTATAGGAAAGCTGTATATATGCTAGCATAGACACATTCTAACAAAAACTGTGTATATGCTAACATGTATATGCTAGTATACAAAAGCTAACACTTTAGGAGCTCTATACAAACAGCAAAATTATTAAAACTGTGTATAAATGCTAACAATATAGAAAAACAATAAATACTAACACTACAAACACTATATAAAGGCTGATACTTTAGGAACTCTGTTGAAAACTAACACGTATTTAAAAGCTAACACTAAAAACAGCCTGCAAACACTATAGCAATATTGTGTAAAAGCTAACACTATAGAAACATTATATCAGGGGCGGGCAAACTACAGCCTGCGGGCCCTATACGGCCCGTTAGACTGTTTTATCCAGCCCTTTGAATATTTACAAAATTGTCTTAAACCGCATTAATTTCACCTTTATCATGCAACATCCTGCTTTCAACTAGACCCAGAGTCCACTAGATGGCGCACTAAAGCCAAGTCTGTTTGGTCTACAGATAGTCATTCATCACATTTGCTATTGAGTGCGACTACCCCTCTGGAGTCACCGATTACACCAGTGTGATCTAATCACTTGGCTGGTTTACACATAAACCGTTAGCATTTGTACAAAGCGCTGCTTTAAACACTGTATTGGTTTTGTTTCGACTGCGATACACCGAGCAAAAACAAAGATGAAATAACATTTCATTTATATTCAGAAGTAAGATAAATATAAAATATATACACTCTAAAAATGCTGGGTTGTTTTTTCCACCCAACTGCTGGGTTGTGTGAGTTGGGTAGTTTTGTTGGGTTATTTATTTATCTCTGAATATATATAAACCCGTGTTTGGGTTAAAGTGACCCAGATGCTGGATGACTGTGTGTTCAACCCAGCATTGGGTCGGTCCGTGATTCCCGCCCTTTTTCTCAGTTTGACTGTGAGCACCAGAGGACAACAGATAAAGCACCTGTGTTACAAATTTAAGGTGACTGCTTCTAAATAACTGTCTTAAATTATCGTTTATTGAGGTATGTTCGACTAAAAACACTACTTTTGGGTTTGTTTGGGCGCTGTAACGTAGCCGAACCATTAGCTTTAAGGGCTAGCAACTGTTAGCTCGCTAACAAAACCAAAGTTTTAACTGAAATAATTAGGGCGAGTGGAGTAAACTAAAGCATTTACAGAGCTAAAAATACATATAACGTCGTTTCTCTGGAAAGTCATGTATGTTTAAAGTGTTTAAAGCACTTTGTTCGAGTATGTTGTCGAAGAATTAGCCGTTACCTCAAGGCCGACAGACAGTGGGTGCGTTCCAATTCACTCTATGTTCCCTCCGAAGTGCACTGTTTCAGAGCAGAAATGTTGGGGTTTACACGCAAACAGTGCCGTTCATATCAATAATGTGCGGTATGAGCATGTGTTTGAGTCACAAACCGAAATATTATACACAGTTTGAGCGAGTAATGTGTGTTTCAAAACCGTAGGGGACTAGTGTAAGGAGAAGTGAGCGGTTTGATATTCAGCCACTGCGCGCGAGAGAAACGGAGCCCAGACCAGTGAACAAGGTTTTGTAACAAAGAAGACAAACTATTATATTAATAAATAATTTTAATTTATATAATGTTATTTGTATATATTTATTATAAATAGCTGATACGTTTTAAGAGTGGAGTTCACAGCTTGAAAAATGTTATACATATATTTATTTTTGAAAATCATCCTCTAATTATTATTTGCACTTTAGGTTACCACTGGACTGAAGACACTGCAGCAGCTTCACACACCCTGTGCTTATCCATCAGCTGTGGAAAAAGATTGAACTGCTTTTTCTGGTGTAAACTGGTGAGTAAAATAATAAACTAACTCTAACGTTAGCCATATCAGCTTCTCATTTCAGAAGTAAAGTCTTTATAGAGATTAACTGCACAGTAGCCATGACACAACTGCCATTAGTGGTATTTTCTCTGATCTCTGATCATTTTTTTTCTTGGAGCAGTGTCTGAGTCCATGAGGAAACAGAAGAAGCTCTTCATCTTGGTACAGGAGTGTGGCACAGTGAACTGAAGGCATTTTCTGCACTAAAAGTTTGTAGACCTGTGTTCTTTGTAGAGAATATTATTGTTATTATTATTATTTAATGTTATAATTTACATATATAACCCAACTTGGGATGTTGTAACCCAAGCATGGAGTTGCTTTTGCTCAGCAGTTGGGTAAAGGCCCAACAACCCAGTTCCCTGGGTCAAACCCCTTAACCCAACACACTTGGGTTAAAACAACTAATGCTGGGTTTGTCCCCATTGGACCTAGTGTTGGGTTGCCAAATTGACCCAACTTGGGTTATTTAAACCCAACCATTTTTTAGAGTGTATTAAGGTAGGTATGCAATCTTTATTTCTTAGGTTTCATGAGTAATTTATGTATTTATTAGTTCCCACTCCCCATAACCCCCACCTCTCGGATCGCCTGTCATTTTTTAAATCCCAGTGTGGCCCTTGAACTGAAAAGTCTGCCCATCCCTGCGCTGTGTGGATTCTAAGAAACAATGCACAGCCACAAACACAGAACCGAATGCCGTCCTCATAGCCTTTTACTGTAAATATGTAATCCATGACCTAACATGAACACTTCGGTTTATATTTTTATAAGTCACTTCAGTCAGTTGTGTTTATCATACATTAAACACGCCTCTCTGATAATATAGCGCACTGCTGCACAAATATGTTTTCCCTTTCCTTCTGTTGTTCTTTTGATAATCCTAACCTACTGACAATCTCAGCAGGAGCACAAGACGTACTTTAGATTTGTTTCCCTAAAGCGTATAAACTGATCAGCCATTGCGTTAAAATTAACTCATTTTTCCTACTAAACTTATAGTCAATTTTATCAGCTCCACTGATCACATATGTGCCCTTTGTAGTTCTACTGTCACAGAGTGTAGTCCAGGACCCCCACAGAGCAGGTGTGATGTGGTGGTGGATCATTCTCAGCGCTGCAGTGACACTGACGTGGTGGTGGTGTGTTAGTGTGTGTTGTGCTGGTGTAGAGTGGATCAGACACAGCAGTGACTGCTGGAGTTTTTAAACCCTGCGTCCACTCTCTGTCCACTCTGTGAGACACTCCTCCCTCGTTGGTCCACCTTGTAGATGTAGAGTCAGAGACAGTAGCTCATCTGTCGCTGCACAGTGTGTGTCGGTCGTCCTCTAGTCCTTCATCAGTGACACAGGACGCTGTCGGCTGGATGTTTTTGGTCGGTGGACTGTTCTCAGTCCAGACACTGAGGGGTTAAAAAACTCCAGCAGCACTGCTGTGTCTGATCCACTCTACACCAGCACAACACACACTAACACACAATGCTGAGCATAATCCCAATATCCCAATAACCCCTGCTCTGAGGTGGTCCTGACTATTGAAAATACAGTACAGTAATATGGTGTTAACTAAATGTTTACATACTAATGCACATATAGGTCCTCTTTTTGTGGCAAATATCTTTTTGGGACTTTTTGACACATCATCAAAACTGTCTGGGATTTTATTGTTTGCAGTCTTTCCCTCATCCTGATTCCTGCCATAAGCTCTAAAACCTTCCTGTGCACTCTGATGGTGTGTTGATAGTTGTTGTAAAGGAAAGTTATCATAAACTCTTAATCGTTTCTCTGACCCATGAGCCTTTCGTTTTCTGCTGCATATTTTACAAAGACTTTCCGATCAGTGAATTACATCTGAACAGCTGTTTGTTCAACTTTAACTTTACATGAAAACAGGTGAAGTCTCTGGATCATTAAAGCCAGAGGACTCCAGAGAGGAACGAGGCTGTGAATCATATCACGCACAGCACCATGTGACATTTATAAAATATGTATAAAATAGTATTTTACATCAATGTTTGTTTCCCAGCAATGCTCTGTATCTTTACTGGGTATTTATTACTTCACAAAAATGTAGTGCTTGTTTTGTAAAATGTAAACTTGTCTGATCTTGTCAGGACCATGAGTTTACTGCTGTAAACCAGTCACTTGAATGTCATTAGTTCTGTAGTTTGGTTTAAACAGAACATAACAGGCTTTTCATAATCATACACTGTCAGGACCTGACAAAATATTGTTTTAAACTTTATATATTATTGTTGTTTAGGGCCAAATGTTGAAAGGAAATCCAGCCATAAAAGCATTAGTTAGTTGTCTTGGTACTCCTCGTCCCGCCCCAGGTGTCGTCTTATTTGAAAACCGATATACGGTCACCGTAATTAAAGAGACCACTCAAAGGTAATGGTTTAGATTGGTCAGGTTGTAAAGTGTGATTGATGTCTCCTGCAGAGAGAGGAAGATAATGAATTTAAGGAGGTGTTCTTACGAAGGGCGAAGCAGCAGGGTTGTAAGGCGCCTGGGGGCTGTAGCTGGGGGTAGAGAGGGGCTCTTTAAAGGTGGTTCTCTCATAGGGAGTGTGCTGGTATTGCTCAGCTGGAGCTTCAGGCTTTGGCTTCTTGTCTCGGCGGCAACATCGGAGCAGCTACGGAAAAAAAGGTTTTCTTCATGTTAGACATATAGTATGTTAGGAATCTATATATGCACTATAACAGTATAGTATAACATATATAATACATATATTCAAACTATATATCACATACATTATATACAGTTATAAACTTCACTCTCCAGTCCAGCTCAAAAGATGTAAATTAATAAGATATGCCATGTCCAAATTTTGTAGACACTGCTTCTAATGAGGAAATTCATCACACCCACTTTGAAGACAGCACACAAAATCTGAATAATCTCCTCACAAAAAGAGGGGGTGCTTTGAAGCAGCTGCACATGAGCCTGAGCTCACCATTCCCAATGCCAAGTGAAGGCAAAGTGGGTCAATGGCTGACCATTTCAGTGCACTTGCCATAATACATCAGCAGGTTAAGCCCAAGCAAACTTTGACCATTAGTCACACCCATGCTGATTTGTTCAAAACTGTGCCCTATTCACTGTATAGTGCACTATTTTGGGGTTCCGCCATTTTGTGGTGGTGTCTACTGAACCGTTTTCAGTGCACTTAAACAATCCCACAATGCTCCACGACGAGTAGTGTACAACGTTTCTACATTGGTGGATAGCAGATAGCCTTAATCCACTGCATTGTTTGGTAAAAATATGCATGAAGTAGTGCCCAAAATCGTTTACTATCTTCCTGAATTACATTCCTCATAGTAGTGCGCTTTATAGTGAGTAATGTAAGGATGATTAAATAGGGTGCCATTTTGGACACAGCAATTGTATAATAACCCTCATACACAGTGATAATAACACATAACGATGGGGCTAGCCTTGATTATAAAGCATTGCACAGCATTTCTATATAAGACTTTTGCCCTCATTGGGATTCTCACACTCATGAGACATTTCATTCCGCTCTAAAAGAGTTTGTTTACATCAGAAGCATTTAGAAGGGTCTATAAAGTTTCCCTGTTATTTGCTGACCATGATGATGAGGAGGATGATGAGGAGCAGGAGGATGATACAAGCCAGGACAAGGAGAGCAATGGCCCAACCAGGGACCCTTCTACCACGGTTATTCCCTGCTCCAGTGGCCGGATTGCTGGTGGTGGGGAGCTGGATGGCCTCGGTCTTTCTGCGTTTAGTGGTGGAGGAAGTGGAGTTGTGGGCTTGGTGGGAGGTGTGGCTCTGGCTGGTGTGGTGTCTGGATGTTGTGGGAAAGGGTATGTTGGAAGGTTTGATGGTCGGGTTTTTTGGTGTGGTAGTGCTGTTGTGTATGGGGGTCACTGTAGTTGTCTGGCGGCTGGTTGTGTTGCGGCTGGTTGTGTTGCGGCTGGTTGTGTGGCGGCTGGTTGTGTGGCGGCTGGTTGTGTTGCGGCTGGTTGTGTGGGGGCTGGTTGTGTTGTGGCTGGTTGTGTGGTGGCTGGTGCTGGTAGAATGGCTTGTACGGGTGAGGGGGGTGGTGGTGGTGGTGTAGCTGCTGGTTGGTAGAGCTGCTGGTATGGGTGTGAATGTTTCTGTGGAGAGATTGAATTATAATTATTGTTTATTCATTGTGAATGTGAGGAATTATTTGCATAATCACAGTCTCTTCAAGATTAGCTTAAAAAGCACTGGGTCCTCAGTAGAAAAGTCTTTCGAAGACTCCTGCTCAGAAGCCGAGAGCTTTCCAATATACAACCAACATAACATGCCCTGTGGAGATCTGATAATTGGATCCCTGATATTCATATATGAAGACATATATTATGCCTTTTTATATTTCCTAAAAATCCCTTGTTCAAAGCATGTTCACATTAATGTGTGGATCTGGAACCCACCAACCCACACACTGTGAAACAAGATCCACGCATTCAGTTTTCTGTGTGCTGTCTAAGTCTGAAAACATGGGATCAAACGAGCTGTTCTGATTCTGCTCCACTTCTGAGGTCAAGTGCAGAGACTATACAATAGCCCCGCCCCCTCGTCTGAGTCTGTCCAATCACAGCGCTGGACCCGTGTTTATGTGAGAGCGCAAAGACAAAGTTAAACCCAGCAAAACAAATGCAATAAGCACAGAGAAATAAGAGCACTGAGTAAAACGGAGAAAACGAGAGTGGAGAAGAAAGAGAACAGAGCGAAAACGGCTAAAAACCAGAGCTTCTGCTCCTCACTCCTCACTGCTGTGCGCTCGGGGTCGGGGTGAACAGAGAGCGGCTCATTATCATTTAAAGGAACAGGTGATGAAAGCGGGCGTTCTGAACAGGGGCTGTTTACACAGGGGGAGAACACTGCTGTGGGGTTTGGGCCAAAACGGAACACCAACTTTTCATTAAGAACAAGATTTGATACAGTATTTCATTTGAGATCTGATATAGACAGGTTCATAATTCCATTGTCTGCACACACACACACACACACACACTTACCCTCTGTGTATTTGCGGTTGATTATAAGGCCGTTGACCTGGTTATTAGCAGGGATCGCAGCCTTAAAAAGAAACTTGACCAATACATTGTTGATTTGACTCGTTTGAAAGACGATGGTTGAGTTGGCGATCACAGACCCACTACTGTAATCAGAAAAAGGACATAAAAAATTAAATTACAAATGAAGATTATGATCAGTTAAAGGAGTGATTAGCCATTTTTACCGAAAAGATTTTTAAACAAAATTTTTGAAAGAGATTATCTCTTAATTTTCCATTTTTCTATAAAGAAGAATTCCCATGAGATGAAGAATCAAACTGTTTGTAGCCTCTGAATGAAGAGTTT
Source organism: Hoplias malabaricus (assembly GCF_029633855.1). Classification (NCBI taxonomy): domain Eukaryota; kingdom Metazoa; phylum Chordata; class Actinopteri; order Characiformes; family Erythrinidae; genus Hoplias; species Hoplias malabaricus. The sequence continues at coordinate 44,593,490 of NC_089805.1, forward strand.
ATGCTCGATAGAGTGGGATCCCTACATGAGGGCAGCCATTTTTATAACAGGTTTAGTACAGAATCTACAATACAGCTGGACCACTAGGTGTCTGCTTGTTTGCTGGATAATATCATGAAGGATCACTGGAGAACATGACTGACTGCTCCTTTAAACAGCTTTAAAATGCTTTATATTCTTATGTAAGGTTTGTATCCGGTGTGAAGTGGGTACCTGAATGTCATGGCTGCCACCCCTTGGTAAGACCTGTCAGTGTCACAGTTGGAGCAACTGTAGATCACATCCAGCTGTGAAGAGACACACACACAAACACACACACATTAACAACATTGTGAAACAAATTCTGAAAATAAACGAGTTCACATGATGCTAACTAGACCAGACGGGACAACATGACAATACAGACATTAAGAGGAACTTTAAGTGTGTGTCTGAGGTTTAAAGAAGACTTAAAAATTCTGGATGATATACAGACATTTGGGTGTAGCTGGGAGGCTAACATTAGCATCCTAGCATTCGGTCTGTATCTTTTACCAAATAAAAGTCTCTGTGTATATTCACATGGAGAGAGGCACTAAATTCAGATCCTAACCTGCTGGGTAGTAAACCCTTTTTGTTTTAGCACACAGTAAGGCAAAGATACTGATAAACACAGCAGTATCTTATAGTAGTGTGTGGCAGAGTCGAGCAGAGAGCATGTAGCTCTTATCTTATCTTAATCATGGTATTTCTTTGTTCGTACGGAAATGTTTTTCCTACAAAATTACAGAATAGTGTTTGACTGAGTGAAACAACAGATAAGTACTGACATAACCCCAAATCCTGGAAAGGATGGAATTGTTTTTGTTTTATGTAGCAGCTCAAACAGCTAAATATTGTCTACTGAACTGTTCTTCAGAAATTTAAAACAACTTTGTCTAACACTTTTTTTTAACTGCTAACCTAAAGAAGGCTACAGAAATATCCTTTTCTGTTATCTCCCTTTAAACCTAAAGGCTATGTGCAGTAAGTGACAGGGAAACACATGCTTGTTAGCATTAGCAATTCGCATTTCCCAGAGAGCTGGAGCCGGACAGAGGTGATACCTGAGCTAGCATTTCGCGAATGTCAGCCGACGATCTGTAAATCTTATTACATTTTCTTCTGTGTTTGTATGTGTTACATTGATAAATCATGATACTGTGGTATAATATTACAAAGATTTATTATGTGACTCACAGACAGCAGCGAGAACATGTTTACATTTGTTTCACTGCAATTACTCAAACAAAGCTTAGCCTTGTACAGCTGGACACAGCATGTTTTGTTGATTTACATCTTAATATTTAGTTACTGTTTTTGTTGAAGGAAGATAAAAGATAAGACAATATTTTATTAATCCATTAATCCTGAAGCGCACTGAAAGAATATATCATACTGGCAGCCATATGATGTGTTTTTTTTTTTACATTTTTCATTTGAATGATGCATATTATTGAAAGTGCTTTGTGTTCTTGAACGTGAAAGTGTCCAGGCTAAATACCAAGTATTTATGGATGTCTGCTCATTTCAGGGTCAATGGAACATGGCGAGTCTGACAGGATTTACTCTAGGATATCACTGAAAAGTAATTAACACTGTAAACATACATTATTTTATACTTTTAAAAGAAGGCCATCAGTACTCACCGCACCGCTGACCTCATTATACATGCTCTTGTAGTACGCAGAGTTAGGGTCTTGCAGTGATGCGTTGTACACGCGGTTGGTGATCTCCATGCACAGGAAAAATGCATGTTTAGGGACAGGCGCTGCAGTGGTTGCTACAGTATCTGCTTGTGTGGTTTTCCTTACACAAAGCCCTGTGAACAGAGGATAGGTATTTAGATCTTTATACTGGCATTGCATTGGGCAGAGGCTCTTATCTAGAGACATCTATAGTTTTGTTCATGTTATTAATGTATGCAAATGCAGCGTTTGGAATCTTGCCCAGGGATTCCTATTAGTGCAGTACTGTGTGGTTGCCTGGGTTGGGAATTGGATCCCAATCTGCCATGTACAGAGGTCCTTCTATAATAAACCACTATACTCTGGTTCTACTTTAACGTTAATCTGTGCCTAAAGGAGCAGTGTTACAATACATAGCTGTTATACTGGCACCTAGTGTCCTGGAGGTGTGTGAGATTCGGTAACTATTCATTCATACACTTTTCAGTCACCAATCCACCTAACAATGTGTGTTTTTGCACTGTGGGGGGAAAACCGGAGCACCCGGAGGAAACCCACGTGGACACAGGGAGAACCCACAATCCCAGGACACTACCTGCTGCGCCACCATGCCGCCCGATTCTGTAACTAAACCCATTTTAAATAAGGCCACCTCCAAACTAAATCTGAAATGGGAAAATGTTTGACAGGTCTGTAATTCCAAAGCTGTGGAACATTTTGATGAACATTTGATGGCATTTAGCCAAGGCAGTGATATTGAATGCTCAGTCCTGGGTAATAAACACCACTCCAACGCATCCCAAAGTTATCAGGAGGAGCTCCTTCACCCCGGAGAACACTGCTCCACAGCCCAATGCTGGGGAGCTTTAGAACTTTCAAACCAGCAACTGGCATTGAGCATAGCATTACGCTTTTGTGCAACTGTGTGGCTTCTATTTTCAATAGAGTGTGGGTGCTCCTGTGCACAATGCATGGTCTCCCTCGCGTCACACTGGATGTCTCCTGTGTTTTCTTTCTACAGAGGGTTGGGCAACTAGATATCAACTGTTCATAACTCTCTCCACAGAGCGCCCAACCATCCCACCGTTCATTACAACTTCATAACACACTGTGTGTAACATACAGAGTTCAATGCACTCAGCCAATGCATGAGAAACTGTAGTTTTCTCTAAACTCTCAGATTAAAAGCTGGTATCTCCAGAAGGGTAACTTTAAAGGAGAAGGATAAAACATCAGATTGGAGCGAAAGTCTATGGTTTGGATTATAATTCTGAACTGTTTCTATTGGTCAGGGTCCACAGAGCGGACGCTGATTAAAAACAGAGAAGTTTATATATGAACAGGACGCAGTCACCCAGTGGAGTACAAGTAGCATTAAAGACTTGACCACAGCAAACACAGGTAAGAGAACTCAGAATTACACTTTCCAGTGCACGATTAGTGATTTTCAGCTAGTCAGCTTTGCAAATGTGTGCAAATACTTCACTGCTCTGGAAACTGCAGTTAAAGCATATTTGACATATTTCATAAAACACATCAGCATTCAGAAGAGTCTTCACACACTGAGCTGCATACGACTGATAACGGCAGGCAAAGGTACGGTCGAAGTAATCAGCAACTAACCCAGCATTATCGTTTTTCTTGTACTCGAGAACATCACGGAGTAAATGAGATTATTTTCTATCACATTAGCCTTCCATCCCCGATCTTTCTCTGGAGGGTCTGAGGCTCTGAGATGTCAGAGCAGGTTATACTCACAGACATTTAAATCCTGGATGGAGCGCCTCTGGGATGATGCTGTCGCTAAAACGTCTTTAAAGGTGTGTCTCTTCAGTCTGGTCTTATCTTAATTTAAAAGTGGTTTTGAGAGACAACAACAACCCAAAGGCTTTCCACAATTTAAATGTCTGTGATGTTCTTACAGAAGCACTGTGCTTTCACAGCTGACGTCCGAAATGTCTGTTTTAGACTTTTGAAATGCTACATTTTGACATTTTCGTTACAGATTCATAATGAATGAACCATTCAAACGGATCCATTCACTTCCATTACTTTACATTTACTTTCTTAATTTCATTAACTTCAACTAATTTCCATTAACTTCTATTTAACTCTATTACATTCTGGTAATGTCTGTTGAGTCCGTATATCTTTAATTTAAGGTTCTTAACAGTGATTAAATGTTGAGGAAGGTAATGCTCCTCTGTAAAGTTAATTCACCATCTTGGAGATCCAGGGTTTTGTCGCAGCAGTGATGCTGTAAGTGTGTAAAAATAAAACAGCAGTGTGAAGCTGACCCCAGAGAGCTGGAGCCGGACAGAGGTGATACCTGAGCTCAGGACGATGAGGATAATCCACAGCTTCATTTGGAAAACCCTGGGAATAATCTGGGGCGAGGAACCGTGCTCTCAGCGCTGGGAGGTCAGAGGCAGAGTGGAGGAGAAGCGGAGAGTCCTGGAGCGTTGATGAAGTACAGGGAGTTATTTATCGTGTGAAGGGGCAGAAACCTGGCCTGGCCTTTATGAGCTGACCGTCACTTACAGAGAGGTGTGTTATACACAGAGGTGTGGCTGGGTGGGGACCTGAGTGTTATATGTAGGTGGTATATGTAACTTACTTTTTTTGGTGTGTGTGTGTGTATACCAGGAATATATCCCATTGTGGGGACCCAAAACTTTTTTTACACACACATTTTGGAGAGCGGCAGATCCCCACAATGTTAATCATGATATTTTAAGTTAAAATTGGGCTTAGGGTAAGGATTAAGGTTATTGTTAGGGTTATATTAGGTTAGCAGTACTTTTAGAGAAGCTAATCTTAAGACTTTAACAAATGAATTGTCTATGTAATGTCCCCACAACTCACAGAAACAAGCTTGTGTGTAAACCTAATGTCAAATGTTGGGACGAGGGGAAATCCAAATTAAATTACTCCACTGCTACTCACAAAGGCATTCAATTTCCTGTTTAACCTCATTGTCCTCATCAGGTTATCTACGTTCCTCCCTCAACAGTGGGGACGGTGGGACGATTAAAGACCGGAGACCCTGGGAACTGTCCTGAACTGGTCTTCTGCAGGTAAGGACTGATGTAATGAAGCTAAGGGAGAAAAAGCAGTTCCCAGGTAAGGCCCTGAGCGAGGGACGAGTGGAGGATGGAGACTGAGGAGCTGCTCCAGGGCAGTGTGTGCTCACAGGGGTTTGAGGAGTTTGAGCTTCTACGTTACGTGCCGTCTTCAGAAGAGTCAGGGACTCTGGAGAAGTCTGTGTATGTGAAGTTTAAGAGTGAACCCTGACGATGAGGGTCCGGTGCAGCTCGGCCGCTGAAGGTGGGGTTTAACGGAGGAACGGCAAACAGTTCAAGTTCAGAACTGGATTATCTGGAAAATCCAATCCATAAATCATGATTAGCACAAATTGTTTCTAAAGGTGTCACCGATGTCGATCAACCGAGGCTACACCCTCTCATAGTTATGCATTGTGTCCGAAACTTTATAAACTCTGTGTAGACTTTTCTGCAGCTTTATCTGATGTGCTTGAAGTACATTTGGAGCCAAACCTAGACTTATTAGAACTTATTAGAACTTCCTTCACCCAGCAGTGGCTTGTTTTTATACTTTAAAAGCATAGTTTACAATTGTGATTAAAAATTTGTAACTAAATTTCAGAAAATGTTTCCTCAACATTTGCTTTTCTGCAGACGGTTTGCGTTTAACCGGTTTAATGTGTTTACGAAGCCCCATGGTCTGTAAATGAGTAAAAAAACAAACTGTCTCGGTCCGGGAAATGCTAGGGTCTCTCTCTCTCTCTCTCTCTCTCTCTCTCTCGATGTTTTTAGACAACGGAGACTCCAATCGTTGAAAAGTGTGAACCAAGTTAAGGATACTGCTCTGTTCCTGATCCATAGGTCAGTAATATTGCCTTATTTTTGCTGTTTCTGATCACTTAAGGTGGAAATATCATCAAACTCAGAAGATTACCAGGTGCATTAGCAACATTCATTCATTCATTCATTATCTGTAACCCTTATCCAGTTCAGGGGTCACAGTGGGTCTAGAGCCTACCTGGAATCATTGGGCGCAAGGCTGGAATACACCCTGGAGGGGGGACCGCATTAGCAACAGTGCTACAAAACTAAACACCTCCAGTTACACATGAGTTTCTGTGGTAGTTCAAACAGTGAATAAAACTTCACTTCAGCCACAGTCGTTATTTTCCTCAAACACATCATTCCACCTTATAAATGCAGAGCTTAGAACTGAAATGAAGTGAATCTATTTTACTCGATACTAGTAAACTAGATTTATTCTGAAGGACAAACGCTTTATATACAATAAGATTGACTTAGAGGAGAGTGTGGTTAACTGCTTTATGATCCTCTATATACACTCACCTTTGACAGGTAGCGTTCATGGGAGGGTGCTGGGTGGTGTTTTTGTTTTTTGTGATGTGTGATTTATTATTTGTTTGTGTTAATATTATGGCATTATTTTTGCAGGTTTTTCATGGACATGGAATTCCTTAATACAAAACACTGAACCGTAAATCACGTTGAAAGGTGATGTAACACCGTGCTAAACCATGTCCTGTCCCAACTTTTATGGAATGTATAACAGGCGTCACCTTGGGAATAAACACTGGGTTTAGGGTTAGAATTAGCTTCAGAAAATTCATATTACATACTGATGATTATTCACTTTAGAAATGTGGACAATTCCTCAAAGCCCCCCTCCCCCACACAGTAATGAACAGTACAAATCATTTTGTTAATTCATAACAGTTCTAAGAACTAAAAGTGATTACTTAATCTCAAATTCGCTCAGCAGTTGATAAAAAAAAAGGCTGCCTTTGATATTATTGGTTTTGGCGGAGAAACATTTTTCACTTATTTTAACTAGGTGACTGTGTTTGTTCGTATCCTAGCAACAAGGCCACTGTGTGTCGTACAGAGAGCTATGTATTCAGACACGTTACTGTTTTATTCAACACATAAACCAAAAATTAACGCCAGATTTTCTCAATGTAGTGGAGTTAAAAGTAAGATATTTGACTTTGAAATGTAGTGGAGTTAAAGTTAGAAGTTGCAAGTACAGATACATGAATAAAGTACTTAAGTACAATAACGAAATACATTTAGTGCCTGTTCCTTTAAATGATAATGAGCCGCTCTCTGTTCACCCCGACCGAGCGCACAGCAGTGAGGAGCGAGGAGCAGAAGCTCTGGTTTTTAGCCGTTTTCGCTCGGTTCTCTTAACTTTATCATAAAATATGTCTGAATACATTAACTGATTTTATGAACTAGAATACCTATAGGGAAAATGATTATTATAACGGGTATTAATATGCATGACCGTGGCACAGTATAAAATGAGTTTGCCTGCACGTGTGTGTGTGTGTGTGTGTGACAGTGTGAATCATACTGGCATCTCAAGTAGTTTATTTGATCTGCATGCAGCGCAGCGCCTTTAATTACAGTTGCGTCAAAACAGTATTATCAACATATGCCTGTGTCAATAATGCGCTGCACCCACACTCTCACACAGACAGTTCCCTTTCAGTCCCCAGGATGTGTTTCCATGGAAATATACACTCCCTGGCCACTTTATCGGAAACCCCTCCCTTATAGCTCCACCTTGCTTGAGTGCACAGACTCATCTATGGATGCACAGTTTACGTTATGACTTTATTTATTTATTTATTTTAGTCAGATGTTAGGTGGGTGTCCGGAGGGCAGTGAGTGGAATATAGTGCACAAATGTATAGATTTTATAGGAGACAATAAAAAATTAGGGAGAGAGTAAGAGAATTAACAAAAATATAGAAAGAAAGAAAGAAAACCATGGGATAAAACGAGCCGTTCTGATCCTGGTCTGATTCTGATTCAAGTGCAGAGACTTCAGAATGGCCCCGCCCCCTCGTCTGAGTTCGTCCAATCACAGTGCTGGACCCATGTTTATGTGAAAGCCCAAAGAGTTGAGGATAAACTCAGCAAAACAGACAAAGCGAGCACGGATAAATAAGAGCACTGAATAAAAACGGAGAAAACGAGAGCGGAGAAGAAAGAGGATCAAGCGAAAACGGATAAAAACCAGAGCTTCTGCTCCTCGCTCCTCACTGCTGTGCGCTCGGGGTCGGGGTGAACAGCGAGCGGCTCATTATCATTTAAAGGAACAGGTGCTGAAAGCGGGCGTTCTGAACTGCGCTGTGCTGGAGGTTAAAATGTGAGAGTGGTGTGTTGATGGAGGTCAGTGGAGAAAATGCTTTCATGTCTGTGACTCAGAAGCAGATCACTGCTCTTAAACTGTGCTTAAGCCGTGGATGACGCTGGAAACAGTGAAGCACACGTCTGTATAACATTACATGGCCTGGCCTTAAAATTGTTTAATAGCTGATTAAATAAGTGACGTCTTAGTCATTCACACTGTGTACACTGAGTTGCAAATGATTTTGGACACTGAGGATGATCACGGTGACAAACTGAATAAAACTAATAAAACTACCCCCCCCTTCCACTCACACCCTGTTCTGTAGATGAGGATGTTTTTGAATAATCCAAACTGAAGTGGAATTTATTTTAAACAATTGCAATTTCTAAAAAAAAAAACCTACAATTTCTGGCTGAATAAAAACAAAGTCACAAATTACATTTACAGTGGAATTATTACAAATACCATGCATTAGGCATCTCACTTACATGCCTTGGTGTGTTCCCCCCATATTGGGAATCACTGTTCTAAAATATGGCGAACCCCCAGTGCAGTGTCTGTTAAGCCTGGCCCATATTACAAGATAATTTGGCTGATTTTTTTCCACCTGACAATCGCGTGAGGGCTGTAGATTTTAGGGTGATCGTAAACAATTACCTTCCCAGATTTTCCGGTAGTGTGGGGAGTCTATAATACAGTCTTTCAATCTTTTCTCCTCCGATCTTCTCCCAGTGCAGTCGAGGGCCGGTTGGGAATTGTAAATTTAAAACATGTTCAGTATTTACGACTCAGAATCCTGTAATGTGGGTGGACACCGACTCATGGGTGTGAAACGCAACATTAATGTCAGGCCTGTAAACCTATAAGCGCCAAGCTGTGGTTATTTGACCACCATCCGCCGTGATTGTTTACATGGTGTGTTTACATTCAGGCTGTGTCTGAAACGAGCGGAGTGCTGTTACTGAGGCAGTATTCTGAGGGAGGAAGGTGCAGAGTTGTGTCTGTATTTAATGCTTCCTGTTTTTGCTTCAATATCTTCAAAGTGGTTATAGTGAGAGAGTGTTAGTGTGCAGGTGTCCTGCAATGTGTTGAAATACTGCTGCCTTTAAAGCCTGTCTCTAATGAAACTCAGTTACAAACAACTTCATTTCAAAATGCTGCCTGCTTGCTTTATGTTTCAGGCCTGATAACCTTCTGCCCGCTCTCACAATGTAGCAGTTTACGAGAAACTCCTGCGTGGTTCTGAGGAGCGAAGCCATCTGTTGGTATGTGTTACTGGAAAGTGTTTTTTGTTTTATTTGACGACTACAGCGATGAAACACAGAAAGTGAAGTGTGGTGTGTCTCATAAGTTGTGGTGTAGTGTGGGCCAGGCATTAGCAGAATTGAAAAAATAGACTGCAAGTGTTAGTGTTCTCCTCCAAGTGTGTAGAACTTCAATATGCATTAGTTGTGGTTTGAACAGAGAGGGTGGAGCTTTCCTTGTGACTGAGAAAAGCACTCTAAAAATAATGTTGCAAAAAAAGTTATACCTTAGTAACTCACATCAGTCTCTAATAAGTGTTCAGACGTCTGGTTCCATTCACCTGTATCTATCTCTAGAACATTCATTCATTCATTCATTATCTGTAACCCTTATCCAGTTCAGGGTCGCGGTGGGTCCAGAGCCTACCTGGAATCATTGGGCGCAAGGCAGGAATACACCCTGGAGGGGGCGCCAGTCCTTCACAGGGCAACACACACACACACACACACACACACACCTACAGACATTTTTGAGTCGCCAATCCACCTACCAACTTGTGTTTTTGGACTGTGGGAGGAAACCCACGCGGACACGGGGAAAACACACCTATCTGGAGCTTCCTTCTCCTCCTCTTCATCATGGTGTTTACTCAGAGGGCAGTGCATTGTTTCTGCTCTATTCATAAAACAGACTAAAGATTTTAGGAACACAATACGTTTTTAATTTCACATGCTGAGGAGGGAGGTGTGACCTTTAAACAGCTCATGAGCAACAAATTAAACATATCTATAATCAATAAATAAACCAAAGGCCGTGTAAACCAGTTGCACAACCAGTAAAACGGCTGTATATTTAGAAATAATCATTCTGACAATGACATAATAAAAGCACAGAGACAAAGACAGCGACCCGAGGCTGGTGTGTTGTGCAAGCACTGAGGGTTGAGTAACAAAATCCGCATTGAATATGCATCACATTATACTGTAATTATTTATTTGTGTGATATGACAAACATGGAGATGTGGAACATAACCAGCTCTGTTCCAGTGCTGCTCTTTGGTCTGGAAAGTCAATGAAATGGTGCCCATTAAAAACTCAACATTACTTCTGTAGACTAAGCACATCAGGCATGACAGTAAACACACCTCAATGTTTCTACACTGACTGTCCCCATATATGAGCACTTTGTTGCGCCACAATTACAGACTGTAGACAATCTGTTGCTCTGCATACTTTGTTACCCCCCCTCTCCCCCTGTTCTTCAGGGCTCAGGACCCCCACAGAGCAGGTGTGATGTGGTGGTGGATCATTCTCAGCGCTGCAGTGACACTGACGTGGTGGTGGTGTGTTAGTGTGTGTTGTGCTGGTGTAGAGTGGATCAGACACAGCAGTGACGGCTGGAGTTTTTATAAATGTAGGAATATAGTAATATGGTTTAGTGTCCTGTGTGTAGTCTTCTGACCACCACTGAAGTAGAGGGTTGAGCAACAGATCGGCTACATTCTGTAATTGCAGAACTCCAAAGGGTACCTCTACCTCTATGTGTGTTGAGCACCAAGCCCCCGACTTGGTAGCACCGCACAACTGTGGGAGACTAAGTGTAGTACATTTATGTCCAGTGCTTTCTCCTCAGCAGCGAAAGTGGGCCCGTCCCAGGTGCTGTTTTCTCTGACGTCTCTAAGCCGCAGAGTTTTTGCAGAAAGAGATTTTAATTCCTCTTTAAATGTTTGCTCTGAACAAGCCCCAGGAAATTGTATGATTGAGATCCAATTCGTGCCAATAATAGCCTTCACCAGTAAATACCCAGGTCTCCACCTTCAGAGCATCGCTGAGAACTTCAGAGGAACCTTCTCTTTGTGTCAGGGACACCTCTGAAACACGGTGCTGGTTTCCGATCCGTTCTCTGTTTGATGGTGGTAGTAAATGTGTGGATTAAATAAAGCTGTGAAAACTATAGACGGTTAAATAGAGCAAAGCATAACCCCTTGTGATTTTAGTGAGTCTTTTTATTCTGAATCATTAAAAAGCTAATTCAGTTTTATATAGGAACATTTTTAAAAGCTTTACTGTGAATTCACACAGCGCAGACCTCTTTGTCGAATGAGGTTTTATTTAGGATTCACTGCATTTAAATGTATCCTCCAAAGGCTTAGTCCCTGCAGCAAAGACGGGGGGCGTGGCTTTGTCCGAAAAGAACATGTCTCAATGCATGATCACCAAGAGTTCAGGTTTTTCACAGTCTACTGTCCATAACTCTGTGGAAGATTCAGGAACTCCAGGGTAATCTCAGTCTGTGGATGGCAAGACTGGACATGACGGCTGAACTACAGTGACCTGTGAGCCCTCAGACAACACTACATAGGAAGTCCTCAAACTACTGTGATAAATATAGCCACATGGGCTCGGTACGACTTCAGAAAACTGTTATCACTTACAAAAACATTCTGGGTGGTTGCATGTGTGTGAAGACGCCATAGAGAGACATATGCTGACATCCAGGCAATGGCTTTTGGCTTCATCCTGTAAGTGTTACAGCAGTGTGATTGACCAGTCTGACTGCAGTACAGATCTGTCTCCTGTGGCGCATCAAAAAGCAGAGAATCAGAAAACCTGGACCAAGGTCTATTGAGGAGAAAAATCCAAATCTGAATCAAAAAAATCCAGAGTATCCTTGGTTTCCAAATGACTGTAAAATGTCATGTAACACGGCAGGAAAGGCCTTTTCTAGGAGTGTTCTGCAGGCATCAAATTATAGGTAGGTAGACAGACAGAGATAGATAGATAGATAGATAGAGATAGAAAAAATAGATAGACAGACAGAGATAGACAGAGAGATAGATGGATAGACAGACAGAGGTAGGTATATAGAGGTAGGTAGATAGATAGACAGACAGAGATAGATAGATAGATGGGGGAATTCAAGGAAATGGGTTTATATTTATAAATACAGTCACATATTTCAGAGACAACACTGGAAATCTTTTCCTACGTTTGTTGTTAAATAAACAATTTGCACGTTGCTGATTTTAGTGCAGTTTACAAGTCACACTTTCTCTGGAAAGCAGGTGGTAAATCAGATCCCCGCGCATAAGATGTATTTTTGGCCTATTTTACACTGAAATATGCTTTTAATATATTTATATAATCAGGTCGACTCCTGTATTTAAAAGAACATGATATTTTAGAAGCCCCAGTCTTAGAAGCTTAACTACAAAATTGAAGAAAACACACTTTTTAAGGTCAGTCATTTTTGCCACATCGACCAGTGAGTGGTGCTAGGAGTGTGTTAGTGAACTCAGAACAAACGTTAAAACAACAATCAATTACAAACAAGACAACATAACGCTTACAAACTACACACGATAACACAGATATAACAGCGCTGTTCCAGCTGGCGCTGGCCCTAGAACGGTCTCCGGCCACTAGAGGGAGATGTCGCGCCATCCCCAGAGTTAATCAGACTCAACGGCCCACACCTGGACAGAGGCGTTTATAAGCGCCAAAGACAAGGAGCTCAGTGCTGGGTCTTTGTCTGAAATAGAGCACAGACAAACAGCTGGTAATGGTGGAGGGCGCTCTAGTCTCGTCTGTTTACTTTAAAAACTGTTGTAAATAGATATCTCCTCAATCAAGTGTGAAGGCAGACAGGTTCCTATCTCTCACATCTTTCTCCTCCTTGTTTTCCCTTTACCTTCTGTGTTTTTGTAGTTTAGGAAATCCTTTAGGTTTGTTTTTGTTTTTTCACATTTTACCTACTCGTCTTGGGGTGTAGTGTTTGTGGGGGTTTTTTTCAGCCATTTTGTGACATCCTTCTGTTTTTCTCATAAATTGTCTGCTTTGTAGTTTACTCGCTGTTGTACTCTACCCAGGGGCGTCGTAGTGGGGTTGAGTTACCAGGGCCACCACTAGGGGGAGGGCCCTTAAGGAGTCGAATTTAATTTTTCCTTTAAATATTAATGTTCTTTAAAGATAACAAATGTTAAATGTAATGTTTTGAGTAAATAATCGGTTGACTGACTGATTTGTGTCCTTGCCTACATATAGACGACAGGCTTCACCCCTTTCACGAATTGGTTTAGTCCGCCTTCACCGGGCTTACTAACTGGGGGCATTTAGCTTAGCGTTCATGCTGCTGAAGCGGGAGCGCGCGTTGTGTTGGTGCTATGGAAAATGGTGCCCAAGAAAGCTACATCCGGTTTTCAGAAAAGAAGAGAGGCAGGAAAGAAAAAAAAAAAAGAGTGAAAGCAACTGCTAACACACTTATTCCCCAAGAAAAGTGAGCCCAAATGTGAAAGAAAACAACCTACATTAGATGAACTCCTGTGGTAATAAAAACACTTAAATACACCGTGACTGTCAGTGCTGAAAACTGCAGAACACACAATTAGAATGATGCCTGATCTGTAATCTGAGGTAAAGTCTAAATGTTTGTTTGCACAGCCTACCACACCACTGCACTAGTATACTAATTCAAAAAGGAAATTTAAATTTATTATTGGGCCATAATATAATAAGATGACCAGACGTCCTCTTTTTTTAGACTTAAAAAATGTCCGGGCGGAATTTCGTGAAAAAAAGGGTGTGGACTAAGTCACCAGAGGGGGGACACTATTGTACCAGGACAGGTGGTAATGGTTATAAATCATACAGCTGTTCCTTTAGAGGAAAGATGCAAAGGTCCGTTTCAGGTTTTGCTAATCACAGAACGTATGTCAACGTCAGAAAACATGGACATGTGCTTCAAGTTGTAGAATTATGCCACCTCCTAATTAGGGATAATGGGTGAATTAGTTGGAAGAGCTTTGGGAAGATCTGCTGGTATGTAGACCACAAAGTGAAGACTCCCTTTCCCAAATATAACGACTAGGGTTTCCACACTTTCAGCTAATATCTTACGACCCAGTGGTTAGGTAGGGACAGAATGGTGGTATCATTCATTCATTCATTATCTGTAACCCTTATCCAGTTCAGGGTCACGGTGGGTCCAGAGCCTACCTGGAATCACTGGGCGCAAGGCAGGAACACACCCTGGAGGGGGCGCCAGTCCTTCACAGGGCAACACAGACACACACACACATTCACACCTACGGACACTTTTAAGTCGCCAATCCACCTACCAACGTGTGTTTTTGGACTGTGGGAGGAAACCGGAGCACCAGGAGGAAACCCACGCAGACACGGAGAACACACAACACTCCTCACAGACAGTCACCCGGGGGAAACCCACACAGACACAGAGAGAACACACCACACTCCTCACAGACAGTCACTCGGAGGAAACCCACGCAGACACAGGGAGAACACACAACACTCCTCACAGACAGTCACCCGGAGGAAACCCACACAGACACGGAGAACACACCAACTCCTCACAGACAGTCACCCGGAGGAAACCCACGCAGACACAGGGAGAACACACCACACTCCTCACAGACAGTCACCCGGAGGAAACCCACGCAGACACAGGGAGAACACACCACACTTCTCACAGACAGCCACCCGGAGGAAACCCACACAGACACAGAGAGAACACACCACACTCCTCACAGACAGTCACCCGGAGGAAACCCACGCAGACACAGGGAGAACACACCACACTCCTCACAGACAGCCACCCGGAGGAAACCCCCACAGACACAGAGAGAACACACCACACTCCTCACAGACAGTCACCCGGAGGAAACCCACGCAGACACAGGGAGAACACACCACACTCCTCACAGACAGTCGCCCGGAGCGGGAAATCAAACCCACAACCTCCAGGCCCCTGTGTGGCTGCGCCACCGTGCCGCCCTGGTGGTGGTATCATATACAATGTTAAAGTAAAATAAACATTTTTTTCTCTATCTCTCTCTGTCTCTTTCAAACACAATACAATGGTCAAAAAGATAATGCCGATGGTGTTCTTGTGTTTTACAGCTGCCAGAAGTGGGTGATGGAAGGAAAAATATATCTTTGAGAAAATCTCATCACTGGAACCAAACTGGAGTCCTCCCAGTTCTGACAACCATCTAAGTGCTCGACAGAGACACTGTCAATAAACATCTCCAACATTTTTAGTGTAGTGTTGGCTCTAATGTAGACAACTACAAGAGGGGGGAGTGTTGTAAATCATTTTTCTTACTCTCTCTTCCTCACATGAACTCTCTGATAATTCAGGATGCAACCACCTTTGTGACTTTGTATAATGTAATGTCCATGGGGTGCCTTTTGTTCCAACCGTTTGGGCCAGACTGGATGTCCCCAACACAGCAGGGGTTCTCCATTTCTGTTAACCTGGTTGCTATGGTAATTGATTAGGTGTGGTTAAAGGGTGGGAGGATCACTGTGTTATTTCTAAAAGGCTATTGTACAGAGAGAGTTTCAGAAGAGACCCGTGTGCACCCAATAAACTTCATCTCTACTGTTCGAGTCTCCTCTCCTATTTTCAAGAAACAACTTGCCAGCAGAAAAGCAACAACTTCCAGCGACGAAAGCAGGAACAAAAGAACAAATTTAGGAACAACACTGTTAATTTGACAACGATGAGAATAACAAAGATTGAGCACGTGGAGGAGCTCCGAATAGTGAATGTGCTGGAGTCTCCTGGGGATGTTTCACCTTGTGCAGTTTTGAAGGGGGTGTCACTGCTATTAGATTGATGGAAATTGGAGATGTCCCCACTGTCACAAAACGCAGGAGCTTTTCAAGAAGCAGGCTCAAAGTCATCGGTGCGAATTATTGCCGGATGCTCCAGAAAGTTGAGAAATGTAAAACACTAACCATCACAAGAGGAAGCAACACTATGTCAGTAATTAGAGGAGAGTGAAAGAGACCCAGTAAACATTTAGCCGTTGATTCAACGTTGAAATAACGTAATGACTGTCGTCTAATCAACGTTCTCTTAAGGTTGAAAATGAAAGTTGAAAAGACGTCCAAACACAGACATTGAAAAGACGACTGTTAGACGTATTTTGGACGTCCATTGACGTTATTAATTGGTCCCGAAATAAATTACTTGTATAAAACGCGTTTTGGACGTCCACTGACGTTATCGATTGGTCACCACTTAACTAACTTATTAAGATGGATTTTGGACGTCCATTGACGTTTAAAATATGTCCTTGACGGACAGACTACTTTTAGACCTATTTTGAACGTCCAGGGACGTTCCTTGTTTACTGGGGAGGGTCACAAAACCCATTCGCGCCAGTTTCCGAACAGTTCCAGTTCGTCACACTCCTCTGTACGTGAACGTCGTTGGACATGTTTTAGGGTACAGCTTTCTGGACAATGGCTATCGGACAACTCCATGGCTGTGTGGGTGGATGCATGTAAGAGTGTTGGGCCCACTATGGACCCTAGATGCCTGTAATATGTTGTTGCAGGAAGAATCGTTCACTTCATCCCAGCTTCTGGAACTCGTGGTTCAGCAAACACAAGGTGTGTAGTAGAGACATTGTCTTCAAAATAAAGTGCTATAAAGCAGTCTTTTTCCATTAGGAAAGTTGGAAGCACGGATACACTTCCAAATAAACAGTGGAATGCTGCCTGAATGGAGTATTAGTGCCATCTACAGGGCGAATCGGGTAATGCACTTAGGTTTCCCCTGTTTTGCTCAAGTTTTCTTTCCCTCAAATAAATTATCTCGCGATCCCGAGGTAATTAATGGAAAGAGGGTTAAAACACCAACTTTTTTTAATGCTTAAAAAATCCCACGTCTTTTCGGGGGCTCCGTATTGATTTGACTTTTTTTGCACGCACGCACACTTTTTCACTCCAGAATCCACGCTGTGTTTTATAAATGAGGCCCTGGTCCTTTATATCGTGTCCTCTTCGCCCACGGCGACCCAGGAACACAAACGTTGTAGGGTCACCCACAGGTGACCTTACCTGATTAGGTCTGCGCATGCGCAAAACATCATTCTTGATCACCCTTTGCTGATAGCTAATTTTTTATTGATTTCTTCTTCGAAGATAATTGTAAACAGACACACTCCTGTTTGGAGGAACGGCGCGTGTGTCCCACGTCTTTATTCGTCATGTTTTGTTTAAACAGAAGAATACCTCATCATATATAAGACGGATAACTTCAGCTGTAAATAAACACATTTTTCCCCTGCGGCGGTTGTTAAACTGCAAAGGACAGCGAGGAAAGACTAACTCGTGTTTGTGTCTTTGTAGTTACTCACACTCCAACATTAAGCTCCCCTCTGCTCTAGAAAACAGCTATAAACTACATGCGTCAAGGTCTGCGCATGCGCAATCCAAAATCTGGTAGCGACATTCACTACAGTACATATATCGCATTTCCAACAGGCAAACGCACAGCTCCCACAGAGGGGTCCTAGGGGTGCAGGATTTGAAGGGGGACGCACATCGGCGCGGTACGCGGTGGCACACGTGCACAGTAAACAGAGACCCACGTGGTTGGGTTCAGCTTGGAGTTTTAACAGCTTTAATTGATAACTGAGTTTATTTCTGTAAGAGTTTAAAGGTGAGTCCAGATCACAGCTCCGGGTCTGGGCTGAAGACAAAGGGGAAAAACCACAGAGCGTCGTAGAAACATCTGAGAAAAACAACAAAATCACAGGTAAAGACATCTGCAGTAGTATTTTACACACATTCAAACATAAACTTCTCTATTTTATAAGGAGATTTGAGATTTTGGTGGCCAATCCATGGGCTTGATATAAAGTTGTAATTACATTTAAAACATTGTTAAAAACTGTATGAAAAATGTAACCTGCGTGCTTTTATTTTGGTAACTCATACTCGGACTTGTTATAACCTTGTAGTAACTTTTATAAACATTGTTTGTAACTATAAAATAATGGGCATGGTTTATTTTGGTGTATAATTTGCTTGTTATAAAGGTGTTATAACTTATAAATATTGTGTGTCACTGTGTAAAGCATGTAACTGGTGTGCTCTTATTTTGGTAACTACTGAATGGGTTTGATATAAAGGTTTAATAACATAGCAGTTGTTTGTAACTGTAGAATGTTAATACATGCTTTTATTCTGGTAAATAATGGATGAGCTCGTTATAGAGCTGTAATAACACTATGTGCAGCTGGAATGACATTTCTGATGACTTAAGATGATAATTACTTATATATTAATTAAAGTAACGTGTAAGTCGTGTGGAAAAGCTAAAGCTGTGTAAAATCCCCGTGTTCTGTTCACTGTAATGTGACGATGCCTGTGTTTTTCTGTAGGAGTCATGGCAGGACGAGGCCGGGGAAGAAGTCTGTTTACCTTTAACGTCGATTCTCTGGGTTTTGGACGAGGAGACGCTTTACCCAGCAGCGCCCACGCCCCGTCCCCTCTGTACCCCGTACGTGGTTCAGTCCAACTACAGCCAAGCTTAGGGGCCACTGGTCTCTTTAATACTTTAATCAGGAAAAACGTAGTGTTTTTATATCCGTATTTTCCCATATTTCTCCATAGAATGAGATATTATAAAAAGCATATACAACAATATGGTGTAGTAACACTAACACTGAACAGAGGTCTGGGTGCAGTCTGTGTGTGTGAGTCGCTGCTGTGCAGTGATCAGTGGGAGTTAAACCCCAGAGCAGAGGGATGTATGTCCTGTGGTGAATGAACTGTGACTGTTACGCTGTGTGATGCAGCTGAGGTGATGGTGTTAGTGTTAAATGTCTAACCGTCTGTTTCCATGTTGTGATTGTAGCCGATGCAGTTCAGGCCGGTTCCTCTTCACTCCGGGGAGGAGGTCGAGTACATGCTGGCGCTCAAACAGGAGCTCAGAGCGTCCAGTAAGAGTCTGCCCTTCCACATCCACCCCGCCAGGGCAAAGAGAGGTGAGCAGCGCCGAGGGTTACAGCCGAGAGGCCGGGGTTACAGTGGAAAAGTGTGGGTTACTGTGGAGAGGTGATAACGTTCATGCAGACAGAGCCCTTTATCCCGGGTCAGATCTTATCGCTCGAGTCCTGAGTGGTCTCTGTGGAGTCGTTATGCGCACAGAGACTCAGCTCGTCTCTGGTCATTGACTGGATGACTGTGCGTTTGCATTTAAATGTGGAGGAATGTGGAACACAGTGGAAGAAATGTCCTCAAAAGCATGGTACTCTAAAGGTTGCCTTTGTGGACAATAAGTGCCACTGTGAGCCCCACACCCGAGTCCAGAGTCACAGCATTAGAAAACTGGGTACCCCTTTAAAATAAGTCTAAACTTATAATAGTTCATAGACGGTTTAAAAGCCTGTTTATTACATGGTTATTAATAAGGCTGTAAACACTTTAAAAGTCATTAATAAAAATGTAACACAGAGAGATGGTAAGTGCGACAGTGACCTCCTTTTTGTCTAAAACTGAGTCAGAACGAACTGAAAATATCAGGAAGAATAAGCTCAGACCTGAGGGTGAGAGTTTAGTCATTAAGGTTAAGGTTCACCACATTACGGCTAATTCATTAAAGGGTTAAACTCATTTGTTAATATGTGCTGGAGCTGACGGGGTTAATGCTGACTGGTGGAGGAGACAAACCCGTCAGTATCTGGCGAGATCTGAGTTTTAACTGTAGATGGACTAAAGGTCACCATCAATCTCTGTGTAATAACTGATTATTAATTACTAATAACATATTAAGACATAATTAATAACCATTAGAAAACCATGTATATAATTTAAGTGTATTCTACATCACAACGACATTTACAAAGCAAACAAAAACTCATGTCACGACAGCATTAAGAACACAATTCACTGCACTGAAACGCCTCGGCCACAAGGGGCACTGTGGGCGTCGACTTGTTGTGATTGCACCAAAAGCCTTAGCAAAGCAAGACACAGATGTCAAAGATGGAGAGAAGCGGTGGATAGAAGTTCATATACCAGAACGCTTACTGTGTCTGTAATCAGGTCCCCAGAGGCCAGCTTCTTTCCACCGCCTCTGTCCGTGTTCCGGTGTGAGCTGCCCTCACTGTGGTAAAGCTAGCCGCCGTTTGAGAAACACAGTTAAACTAGCCTCACGTCAGGTTTCAGTGCGCTGAAGATCACACTATTACAAACTATTAATTACATTGAATGTATGTAGTATTTATTAAATGATTAAATGGTTTTATTTTACTACAGATGTCATTTAGAGCCTTTTAGAACACACAGTAGTTCAGTCTGGGACCACACCGCAGTCTGACTCTCAGATCTCATCAGAGGTGCACCTTACACAGAGAAGGGGAAGTGTTTGAATGAACACAGGCTGCTTCTGTTTGGGGAAAACATGCTCCGTTAAAGTCACAGTGTCTGTGTTTGTGACAGATGTGGACCGTTACTCTGATAAATACCACAGCGGAGAACCGAAGAACAACAGCATCGAGTGGAGCCCAGGTCAGTCACCGAGACTCAGTAGGACGTCACTGTGGACAGAGGCTGATTGTTAGATTGGGACACTGCTTTAATATGTGTGTTTTACGTTGTGTGTGTGTGTTGATTTCAGACTGGAGTCGACTGCCCAAAGAGCTGCGCATCAACATGCAGAAGTCACGAAAAGGCAGTGAGTGGATAACTGTCATTAAAGCAGGGCTCCAGACTCTCTCTGTTAGAACTGCACAGAGCTGTCTGTCGGAGTCCAAACGTTCTGCCAACTCCAGAACAAACTTCCAAAGGAGTGCAGCATCGTCTTAAACTACGGGAGCATTTTAGAGCCCCTTGTTTACACAATACAAGATTTCTTACAAGATTTCCCTCTCTATCATAGGCTTTTCTGTGCTTCATAACGTTTATAACACTTTCTTTCAACCGGTCGTGTTTGATTTTGTGATTAACCCTCACTCAATATTGAGTTCAGTTCTGAATCCAGTTCCTCTGGAGATTTGATACAGGTCTAGAGCCTCTTAGACAGACGTTCTCCTCCACCTCACACACACACACTCTACACTGTAAATGTTACAGTAAAATACTGGCAGCAGAGTTCCCAGGCATTTACTGTATTTTTACAGGAACACTACTGTATTTCAAATTTACAGCATATTACTGTAATTGAGTATTACAGTAAAATACTGTAGCAGACTTGCTGTAAATTTACAGCAATGTTTTACAGTGTACTGTTAAACGCAATGTAGATACACGGGCGGAATGAGATGTTGTTGCATGGTCCACAGTAACTTTACATCCTCAAAATAATAACGAACCTTGTATTATCAGGCGCATGGTGCAGTTTCTATACTTACCGTTGCCATGGGAATCAAAGAGGGTGCAGCATTATGCAAGTAATGCACTGAATGAGATAGAGATCAGCCAACCACAATAATGTATTTCACAGACACCAGGTTTTACCGCCGCACTGTCGTCACAAGAGCATCGCAGAAGGGCTTTCCTTTCATCCCCGGGGACGACGGGACATCGTTAGCCTGGAGCCCTGATTAAAGCCCTATGAACACTTTGATTGTGTTACACACTTCTGGGACAGTAACTCATCATAACCCTGTGTTTATGAATGTGTCCACAGAGGCCAGGCCGCTGGTGAAGCCGAAAATAAAACCCACGGCGCATAAAGAGGAACTCATCCAAAAACTAGAGGTGAAACATCACATCTCTTTATTAAAAGAGTTATAGACGTCTCTTCTAATGAGCTACTTCTCTCAGAAATGTATAGTTTTATTATCTGAAAAACAGTGCACTATTTTAGTTGCGAAACCTTTTTCTTATGACTTACACTGTTCTAGTCCCGCCCTCCCCTACTCCGATTGGTTCGCTTGAGTGAGAAGGGGGCGTGGTGGAGTAGCCTAAAATCTTCTGATTGGACGGTCTGACTGTAGCGCTACCGTTATTGGTCGATAACCTTCTCTGTAAATATTTAATTGGTCAGTCTGCACGTCAGTAGTCCTTGTTTACGTCAGGCAAAGCTCATGTACCCACCCTCATCTCGAGCAGCTATGCCGAAACGTAAATGTAAGTTCTCGGATGAATTAAAAAAGAAATCCCCATGTTTTGTGTAGAAAATAAAGGTGTAAAGGACCTAAAAGCACACATAGGTTCAGCTGAGAATACAACGGCAGCGAGGGGCGAGAGCTAACTGACCATATCTCATTTCACCAGACTCTGGAAAAGAGAGAGGAGGAGCACCATTCTGAGGAGGAGGAGGATGAGGAGAAGAAGAAGAAGAAAGCAGGAGAGGAAGAAGTACAGTCTGAGGAAGGCGAGGAATATGATGAAGAAGAGTTTGAGGAGGTGAGTTTGAGGACACTTTCTGAACAAGGTCTGATCACGTGCTGTGATGTTAGAAATGACCAATTCTGACCCCATCAAAATAAACCTCTAGGAACGTCCCGCTTTGTTTGACCGTGGTCATTACGTCTGCGAGACATCACGCTGTAAACAGGAGAGTAACGAGGGCCACTCGGGCCACGGCAGAGGCTACAGGAACAGTGAGGCTGGGGCACTGGCACGGCTTGGCCACTAGAGTGTGTAGTCATGGGCCCTCGGTGACAACTATATCGTCGCTGTCCGATGTTTTGTTTACTACATCAACATGACATCTGTGCTTCACTCTGTGGGGAAGTTTCATTTCCTTCACTTTTAAAGCTGCTATATTGGAGATACATGTTTTGATTGGACAGTGACGATATGAACCTAAGAGGGGGTACGTAGGTATATGATGCTGACTGAGTCCAAACACTTGCTACTGCATCTACAATAGACGAGAGACGACCCAGACTGAGCTCTGGACTGCGGGAGAGCTTGTCTAAAGCAGAGGATAACCCAGGTGAACCTGAGAGCTCTTATGTACTGAGGAGCAACTCTGTCTCCCTCTGGTGGCCCAGATGGTAGCCTTTTCCACAGTGGTCCAACTGTTGGCTGTGTTCCTGCTGTTCTCTGTTAAAAGTGTAATGTGTCACAGTTGTTGTGTGTGTGAACACTTTACACAGACTTTATTCAGGCTTTATTAAGTCTGAGTCAGCACATGTGTGAACAGAGCCGCCAATGTCCCGGAGTATCTGCTGCACAGATGCAGGTAGGGGTCAACTCTGACCTCTCCAAACTAACTCAGATGCAAACACAGTGCCTCTAACAGCACAGAAAGACTTGGGAATCATTTCTACAGGAACAGGAGACACAGAGCACACAGAGAGCTCTGATTCTGCTTAGGTTTTTTCACTTCGCGCAGTGTGAATATGCATGCACCAGGACTCCTCTATCAGCAGATTAAAACTAAGAAAAAAGATAACTGTTCCTGTCAAATTCTATCCCACATGAAAGTGGTTTTAAGCATCTTTTCCAAACTTGTCTGTTGTGTTTTTAGGAGACGGACTACATCATGTCTTATTTTGACAACGGAGAAGACTTTGGAGGAGACAGCGATGACAACATGGATGAAGCCACCTACTGAAAACCTCTCTGGATATTTTACTTTATTTATTGTAGGTCTCTTACACAGGGAGGGTGTGTGTGTGATGGGGCGCTATTTTTATTAACCAACCGAGACTGGGAGGTTTATGCTGCTGTGGTGTTTTATTGAACACATCTCAAGCCCTTTGTCTTTAGTTTTAAAAGGCAGCTGGGACCACTGCTGCTACCACACTGCTGCTATTTTATTTACATTACTTGACATTGTATGATATTGTGTGGCCAAGTGTTCGTAGACACCTACTTTTCCAGTGCTTCTTCTGAAATGAGGGGCGTTATTCAGGAGTGTGTGTGTGTCTTTGCTGCAGCACCAACTTATTCTTTTGTGGAAAGGCTGTGCACAGGATGATGGAACATTGTGGTGAGAATGTGATGGCCACCACAACAGCACGAGGACAGGTGCTGATATTTGATGATTGGCTCTGGATCAAAAGCACCACTCCAAATCATTCCAGAGGTACAGTACGGAGCTCCGTCTCCCTGCCGTAGCAGTTTATCTCCATCAAGTCCATCTTGACCCAGGGCATGGTGCTGACCTTAGTCACATGTGCAGCTGCTCCAGAGATTAATATCATTCCTTTCTTACAAACAGCCAGTTCTCAGTTGTCTGGGTGCTTAATGAGTGCACATTAAAGCCCCCGAATTCACTGTTTAAAAACATTTGGCCATATAGTGTTATACACCATGGGACTGGGAACTATTGGGAACATGGATATTTCTAACTGGTGCCTATAAATGTGTCCTTTGTGCATCTTATTGTTTGGTAAGTGATGTAAGTGGCAAAGCTGATTTGAAAGGAAGGAGTTTGCAGACAATCTTCGGCAAAAAATATCGTGATTACACAAGGCCTTTTCTTCTTCTTATTATTTTTTAATTATAATATTTTCTATTATAACATCATTGATTTAAAGCTTGAGTTATTAACCTGTAACTTAAAGGAGCAGTCTGTCTTTTTCATCAACAGAAAGTAGCTAATATTATTTATTTATATTTTATAAAGTGCAACCTACATAAAAGTTTACACTCTACAGAGCGGGTCACCCACAGGGGGATAGCCATATTTAGACCAGGTTTAAAACAGAAACTCTGCTATATTCAGGTCGGTATAACAGCTGTTATAACATTAAAAAAAACGTGATAAAAGTTGGGAGTGTTCACCTTCACACTCTTGGAAGGAAAATGTAGTGTGATATAGAGTTCTCCAGCAGGGGGCAGACTGTACTTTAGTAATAGAGGTGCACCTCTCCTGATTGTGAGATCTGGAGTGGTGGTGTGTGCTAATGGACAGTTAAACAGATTTGTGATCTGTTGAAGTCTAATTACTGATTCATTCCTTGTTTCAGAAACTGCATCATAATAAACTGGATTAGTTTTAATGTGCACAGGTCTC
The DNA here is from genome assembly GCF_029633855.1 of Hoplias malabaricus. Taxonomy (NCBI): domain Eukaryota; kingdom Metazoa; phylum Chordata; class Actinopteri; order Characiformes; family Erythrinidae; genus Hoplias; species Hoplias malabaricus. Next base: position 44,618,384 of record NC_089805.1, read on the forward strand.
GGTTGATTTTAATTTTAATTTGTAGCTTATAAAGACTGCATTATCTAATAATCTACACTCACTGTCCATTTTACCAGCTTCACTGATCACACAGGTATTATGTAGTTCTACAATAACAGACTGTAGTCCACCTGTTGCTCTGCATACTTTCCACCTGTTCTTCAGCGCTCAGGACCCCCACAGAGCAGGTGTGATATGGTGGTGGATCATTCTCAGCGCTGCAGTGACACTGATGTGGTGGTGGTGTGTTAGTGTGTGTTGTGCTTCAGACACAGCAGTGCTGCTGGAGTTTTTAAAGCTCTCAATGAGTGACTGTGTGTGAGGAGTGTGGTGTGTTCTCTCTGTATCTGCGTGGGTTTCCTCCGGGTGACTGTCTGTGAGGAGTGTGGTGTGTTCTCCCTGTGTCTGTGTGGGTTTCTTCCGGGTGACTGTCTGTGAGGAGTGTGGTGTGTTCTCCCTGTGTCTACGTGGGTTTCCTCCGGGTGACTGTCTGTGAGGAGTGTGGTGTGTTCTCCCTGTGTCTGCGTGGGTTTCCTCCGGGTGACTGTCTGTGAGGAGTGTGGTGTGTTCTCCCTGTGTCTGCGTGGGTTTCCTCCTGGTGACTGTCTGTGAGGAGTGTGGTGTGTTTTCCCTGTATCTACGTGGGTTTCCTCCGGGTGCTCCGGCTTCCTCCCACGGTCCAAAACGTCTGTAGGTTGATTGGCCGGGTGTGTTCCTGCCTTGCACTCAGTGATTCCAGGTAGGCTCTTGACCCATCGCGACCTGGATCTGGATAAGGGTTACAGACAATGAATGAAAAATGATTAATGATAAATAAGCCACAGTCTCAGACATAGCTCTGTTGATGTCAATGATGTTCACACACGGTCTCATCTTTCACACCTCGTTTTTCAGATGTTCTCGAAGTTCATGTAAATTTTTAAAGACGTCTCAGTGTACCAGGAAACGTTTTGCCAGGAAGTGGAGTGATACCTTTTGAAAGTGCATGCCCCTCATCCACTGAATATGTAAAACAGCACGTCGTTTCTGTGCAGATTCATGCACGTACACACACATACACACCGCTATTTTCCATCAGTGAAGGAGAAAAAACATGTTATGCAACACAGTGAAGGGCAGGTGGAGAACACCGTTCATCAGACAGAGCACAGAGGTGTGACCTTGGTGCACCAGCCTCCATTCTCCAGAATGCATACTTTTAGATGTAGAAGCTGGAACTGTACCACTTTAAGGCGGAACAGAAAAATGGCTATCAGCTCCGATGTGATCGTTGACCTAAGGTCACTCCAGAATTCGAGTGAACGAGCTGCTGCACAAAGGGGACCTTATGTGCCATTCCTCTGTGTTAAATTAACTGATAGAAAGTTAGTAAGGGTTAGCTGCAGCATAAAGAAATTAGAAAATCAGATTTGGTGTTTGGAGCTGTTTTATAGAGATAAAGAATGAGTGGAACACAGTTCTGTTTCTTAATGAAACGTCTGTGACCTGCTTTGGTCCAAACCCCACAGCAGTGTTCTCCCCCTGTGTAAACAGCCCCTGTTCAGAACGCCCGCTTTCAGCACCTGTTCCTTTAAATGTTAATGAGCCGCTCTCTGTTCACCCCGACCCCGAGCGCACAGCAGTGAGGAGCGAGGAGCAGAAGCTCTGGTTTTTAGCTGTTTTCACTCTGTTCTCTTTCTTCTCCGTTCTCGTTTTCTCCATTATTACTCAGTGCTCTTATTTCTCCGCCCTTGTTGTGTCAGTTTTGCTGCGTTTAACCTCATCTTTGCGTTCTCACATTAACAAGGGTCCAGCGCTGTGATTGGACAGGTAGGTCCTGCGGTGTGAAGGGGCGGGGCATTTCTAAAGGTCAGAAGTAGAGCAGAATCAGAACAGCTCCTTTTATCTCACGTATATCAGAAAACTGATTGGATGGGTCTTGTTTCACAGTGTGTGGGTTGGTGGGCTCCAGATAAACAAGAACATAAACTTACATGTCCAGTGCATGTTCTTCTTACAATGTCCCATTTCATAATAATATACCTGTGGGTCCATAGAGCTGGAGCCTGTACCCTTTGGAGCGATAGCGTGAGAACGCTGCTCTATAATCACAGGCTTAGGAGAGGGCTGGAGTTAATTGGCAGCAGAGCTTTGTTTACCTGCGTATGTCTTAATGACCTCAGAGCCATCAGAGAGTGGAGGAAGGTTAAGGGAAAAGTTCACCTTTTTCTCATGAGCCTTTCTAATCCTGTACAGTGTGATTTACAGGCACCTCTGTTTGTAGAGTGTAGTTAATTCATTTTGATGCTAACTACGCTAATAGGCTAATGCCTTTTTACTTCTTTCTGTTTCAAAGCACTCCCGTTTTCGACTTGGTTTTTAAAAAATGATCTTACATCGACAGGACACTGGACACAGTCTGTGTTACTGGTTAGCAACTTAGCATTTAGCAACACAAGAGGGAACACACATGCAGTGGGTGTGCCTCAAGATGGCGAATGTAATGGAAGAGAGCAAAGGCCTGTGAAACTAATAGAAGCTTTAGCCTCCACAAATGCCTTTTCATTAACTACAAGGGCAACAGTTTCTTTAGGAGGAAAATCTGTGTCTGTGTCGGCCGAGGAGCATGTTTACATTGTGCAGAATATACATTTTGCAAATTTGGCACAGAACTCTCTGAATTGCCACAGTCTTGCCATTTTCTTTCATATTGTCTTTATTTATTTATATATTTATATTTATACCTCACTTAAAGTAATCTCTGGACACTTTGTAACTCAGAAATTAATCATAACTCCAAGTCTTCATCAGTTTTATGGTTACATTCTATGACTGTGAATGAATTATTATGTGGTATCTTCAGTGTGACAGATTATCTTCACACACTCACCCAGTCAATCACACAGTCATTCACACACTCACACCTGTGGACAGTGTCACACACTCACCCAGTCACTCACACACTCACCCAGTCACTCACGCACCCTGAACCCCTGCAGTGCTTCTTAATCTCACAATCAAAGTGAGTTGATATCACTTCATAAACGTCTTGAAAACTTTTGAATATTAGCAGTAAGTCTGATAATATTCTTGTAACAATCTCAGAATGAGAAATATGAGACATTACAAGTAGGTTTGGGGTGATGTCTCTTTTCGGGTCATGATTCTGTGTGTGTGAACCCTCACAGTGTGCACTGTTCCCTCAGAGGGCTGTAGAGGGCCAGCTGTAATTGCAGTGCAGAGGTGACCAGAGCTGGACACACTCACAGTCAGCTGTGTGTCAGAGCCAGGATCTGGTGTCAGTGTGTGTGTGAGAGTGTGAGTGGGAAATAAATTTACTGCTTCCGACAGTAACATAACCTCTGTTTACTCTGACAGCTCGTCACGTACCACTCCACTCATAATGTTTTTACAATCCCAGCTCACGGTCACGGGGGGTGGGGGGGGGGGGGGCAGTAAACCCATCTAAATCATCACTGTGTGAACAGCCATGTCCCTGCTGAGAAGTGCAGCATGGTTTTAGAGGTCTTGAGCTGGTGAAGGTGGTTGGAAAGCTGGTTACTGAGGCAAATCATACCCAACACTGGTAAGCTAGCTGGTTAACCAGCTCTTGACCAGCATAGCGTATGTTGCATTTGATTTTGGTCATGCGTGGTGGTGCTGGTCATGTTGGTCAACCAGCCTGGTCTAGCTGGGTCCTACTGATTGTCAAGCTTGGTCAGGTTGATCATGCTTGTAGTCCAGCTAAACCATCACATTTAAATGAAAACATACGCTAAGCTGGTTAAGATTTAAGCTAGTCAACCAGCTAGCTAAACTAGCATGACTAGCTTGAGTTTGTCATGCTGTTTTTTTTCAGCAGGGTTATCTCCACAACAGTAATTTTACAGTAGATGAAAAACATCAAATCTTTCTGTCAGATCCACATTCTGACTTTCCTGAACATATTTACTTCCCAACCCTTTTCTGTTGCTGCGTTGGGCTTTAGTGTCACAAACACCCTGCCCCCGCCCCACAGCACTCGGATGTGGAGCACTGGAACTGTGTTCTGAGCTCCATCCTGTACCTTTGGTAGGAGTTGGAGTGGTGTTTGCAATGCAACATCCGTACATCCATTACATAACATCAAATATCCAACATCTCTACAAGCTTTTTAATGATGTTTACGTGGCTGGATGCCATCAAACCCTCACAGCAATGTTCCAGCCTTCGGCGTGAAGCTCTCTTTGAAGAGGAGTCGCTGTCACTGCAGTAAAGAGAGAGACACACTGCCCTTCATTTTAGAAAAATACTGGATGAAAGTGTGGACGAGTGGCCAGAGGGTGTTTATAACCACAATATTAAAATACGGTGTTAAACTACTGTATGAAACTACAGAATTAACACTATAATTGTAGTTGGAATAGAGGGTCCTCTTATGACACATGGACACGGCAGAAGTGTTGATTTCTGCTGTTAAAAAGGACACTCTGTAGGTAAACAACTCTATAACATCAGCTACAGTGGTGAGTGACGCAATGTGTGTGTGCGCGCGCGCGTGTTTATGACACTTCCTCTGTACTCACCATGCCCGTTAGAGTACTAGAACAGCGTGTACAGACAAAACACACACACACACACACGTTTGTTTCCATGCATTGTGGGGACTTTACATAGACTTCCTTCAGACCTCCTTCAACCTTAACCCTAACTACCACCAGCCCAACACTAACCTTAACCCTCACCCTGAACCTACCCCTCAAACATAACGTCACCTTAAAATGTAAGGATACACACTGTGGGGACAAGCTAGTGTGTGTGTGAGTAAACTGGTTTGGGTCCCCAGAATGTGATATATACGTAGTAGTCGCACACACCCACGTCCTCTTGTGGTCTTACTCCAGTGTGTGTATGACTGCATACTCACCGCAGTGTGTGTGTGACTCACGGACACAGACCAGTTTAAACAGACTGGGGACAGAAATATTCTCTATGCATCAGCTTCACGCCGCACTACTTTCACGCTGTGTTTTTATTTCTGCAGTGTGTGTACAGATGTGTGATGTCACGTCTTCTGCACACTCAGCACGTGTGGCAAAGGGCAGGAAATGTGCAGCACAAACCAGTTCAGCAGCCAGTAGCCGAAGCACCCCAGCAATTTACAGATGCCGAGCAGCTCTTGACCAGTAACTGCACTGGGAGATCTCCTCCTGGGAATGTTTGAGTGGCTGCTGGAGGTGGTTTTAGTGAGGGCCTATAGGGGGCGCTGCCACCTGTTTTGTTTTAGATTCTCTGAACTATCTGATGATCTCCTGTGTCTCAGAGTGTGAGCATCCTCGCGTTGTGAAGCCAATAAAGTATGCACACAATCATTGGCCAAGTAGGATCTTTATATTATATGACCTTATACCGTGTGTATCATATATCACACCTCGCCAAAGAAAAAACATTTTTACTTTACTGTATCGTGTGAACACAGCAGCTGTCCTTCACACTGAGAGACAGTTTCTTTGGGAATGGACCAACCCAGTAAACAAGGGACGTCCCTGGACGTTCAAAATAGGTCTAAAAGTAGTCTGTCCGTCAAGGACATATTTTAAACGTCATTGGGCGTCCAAAATCCATCTTAATAAGTTAGTTATCAAGTGGTGACCAATTAATAATGCCAACGGACGTCCAAAATACGTCTAATAATCGTTTTTTCAATGTCTGTGTTTGGACGTCTTTTCAACTTTCATTTTCAACATTAAGAGAACGTTGATTAGACGGCTGTCATTACGTTATTTCAACGTTGAATCAACGGCTAATTGTTTACTGGGTAAATACTTGAAATAAATTTTTTAAAATTAAGATTAAATAGTTATGAAAAGCAGCTGTTGTTTGTTGGTGTCTGAAGTGTAACTTCTGTACGTTTCACTGTTTGAATCACCACAGAAACTATAACTGGAGGTGTTTAATTTGTAGCACTCTCGCTAATGCAGTTAGCCTTCTCCTGAGTTTGGAGACATTTCCACCTTAAAGGATCTGAAACACAAAAATAAGTCAATTTTACCGACCTATGGAGCAGGAATAGAGCGACATCCTTATTTTGGTTTGTGTTTTAAACGTTTGGAGGTCTCACCACTGTCTAAAAAACAACAGATACCTCTGCTATGAGAGAGAGAGAGAGAGTGTGTGTAAAACCTAGCATACAGGACCAAGACACTGGAGCTTCATAAACACATTAAACTTGTAGCCAGCCAAGAGTTTTACAAAAAAAAGTGTGGTTTGTTTACAATCACGACCTCGCATTTAAACATTCAGAGAACGCTATTGTTATCTTGTTGCCATTGTTAACGTTGATACCAGTTGATCTCAGCACATTTTACATGTCAAACCATGGAAACACATCCACATGCAGCAGTGGGACAGTACTACAGTACTATGAATGTACGATTGATTTAACGAGACACAGATAGATAGAAGCTCTAATAAATTCTGTATCACTACTGCTTTACACACTGTGGCTCTGCAGGCAGCCATCTTAGATTCTCAACTCAGGGTTGGTGAGGCTCTCCTGATTTTCCAAGTAACAAATCTGATTGCGATCCAGCTGAAGTTTTTCTACTGGGACCTTGGAAATTGTGACATCTGAGTTCAACTGGAAAACAGCTTCAGAGTTCAGTAGCTCTGACCTTCTGTGACTGGTCTTTACGTGGGCTTTGTTTTCAGCGCTGTCTAATCTGCGCAGTCAGCAGTTGCCTGGAGCTGCAGAGATGAACTTCTCTTTATAAAAGGTCAGATATTTAGCCACTGAATCAGCAAACAAGCCTCAACCGTCCTGCACTTACCACAGAGTCAGTGAACTCTGCAGGACTGAGGTGGCTATCACAGTAGGCTAATCCTGACAGGGATCCTACAGAGGGCATAACAAACCTGAGCTTAAATCAAGCCAGAATTTTCTGACCAAGCCTAAATATAGACCAGGATTATTCTGCCCTTCCAAATTCACCAGGTTTGCAATCCCAACCCTAGCCCAACAGTATTCAATCCAAACTCCTCAGGGTCAGCTGTATCATCAGTGTTGCCACAGTCATCCGTGCCGTTCTCAGTGCCGAACTAAGCCGTGATAGTAAAGGTGACACAGATGGACTAACAGACCCATTGGCCTCATTGTGCTCTGAGCTGCTGATTGCATCCGTGCTGTTCTTTGAAAGTGGTTAGGGAGATTATCCTCAAACCCAGGCCTCACTCACCTGCCTGTGTACTGAGACTTTAACCATCCACAGCACGCGAGCAGGGAGCAACCGTCCAAATACTGAAAGACAGGCCCGTTACGAAGACGCGCAACAACACTGCGGTGTGTACAGCAGGTAAACGAACCAGTCCCGTGACTGTAATGTCATCGGAACTTCAGGTTTTAAAGGAATTTGATGTAGATTAAGTTGAAATAGGTTAGAAATTAGCCCATGGTGGTGCTATCAGCGTTTGTACTTGTTAGCATACGAGCTATCCACACTACACTATGTACAGTGTCTTGGAATATAATTAACTGACGGGAATTTTACACTAAACCTCGACAGTCTCAGGAAATAATATACGGTAGAGGTACATTGTTGGTCACTAATGGCTCTTTTAAAGCTACAACAGTCGCGTTCAGTAAAAGTTCATTGCAGTCTCTTCTCCAAAAGGAGAGATGAATATTTGTAAACTTTTATTATAGGACTGTGTAAAATTAAAGTCCTGGAGATGAAACAGAGCGTATGAAATATACAGTTCTAATAGAGTAAGGTACAGTAATGTTCCCTCACTAAAGGTACTGAATATGTTCCTCTGAGGGTACCACAGCAGTAACAGCGAAAGGTACCAACACTCTCTGTTTTTTCTGAGAGTGTAAAGAGCTCATCTCCATAGAAAAGCAGCCACAACGGAGCCTAAAGTCACCGTGCCCAATTCCAAGAGTGGGCTAGACCTTAGCCACTAATGGAGCTGTGAAACTGCTCTCTGAGGTGATGGAGACATGTTAGAGTGAGTCCAGAACTAATCACCCAACATCAGTAGCTGATCCCATTAATGATTATTAGAATAAGAATCACTTTATTGGCCACTGTGCTGGCACAGAGAGGACTTCTGGCTACACACTCAGTTCCTTAAGCACCAGGCCACGGCTGCCCCCGTGACTCCCTTTGGTCAGTGAGATCTTTGGGTCAAGTCCTGGTGATGCCCCAGATGTCTGAGGATGGGAGTCGTAGAGAGCACGGTTGACTTCTCTGTCTCTCTCTGTCTCTCTCTCTCTGTCTCTGTCTCTCTCTCTCTCTCTCTCTCTCTCTCTCTCTCTCTCACCCTCCCTCTCTCTCTGTCTCTGTCTCTCTCTCTCTCTCTCTGTCTCTCTCTCTCTCTCTGGAGTAACTCTTAATTTCCCCCCCATTTCCCCCACTTGGAGTCCTCCTCTAACCTCTGCAGGTTCCTAATCTTATCTAACCCGATTAATCTGGAGCAACATGCTTCTCCTCCTCCTTTGTTAATCCTCACCTGGCCCTGGTGTTCAGCCAAAGAGCACCCCAGTGTGGTGCAGTAAGATGCCCAAAGACCGAAGAGTGCCAAACAAAAGTGACGAAGCAGAACTCCTCCAAACTAATCCACCTCCTCACTTCCCTTTCTGATCGGATTAACCTCCAATAGGGAGAGAGAGGAGTTGGATGACGTCCAGTGACATGCAACTTCAGAGGAAACAGGGTTTAACTTGTAGTCCATCAGAATGAAGGCATGTGGCCCCAAGAAAGACGCAGGAAATTATTAAAAACATTTTTATAAGCTATTTATGAATGTATAATTGGTACTCACTGCAGATATCAAAACTGTCCACAGGTGAGTGTGTGAGTGATTGGGTGAGTGTGTGACACTGTCCACAGGTGTGAGTGACTGGGTGAGTGTGTGAAACCGTCCACAGGTGTGAGTGACTGGGTGAGTGTGGGAGTGACTGGGTGAGTGTGTGAAACCATCCACAGGTGTGAGTGACTGGGTGAGTGACTGGATGAGTGTGTGAAACCGTCCACAGATGTGAGTGACTGGGTGAGTGTGTGAGTGACTGGATGAGTGTGTGAGTGACTGGGTGAATGTGTGAAACCGTCCACAGGTGTGAGTGTGTGAGTGACTGGGTGAGTATGTGAGTGACTGGATGAGTGTGTGACTGAGTGAATGTGTGACACTGTCCACAGGTGTGAGTGACTGGGTGAGTGTGTGAGTGACTGGGTGAGTGTGTGAGTGACTGGGTGAGTGTGTGAAACCGTCCACAGGTGTGAGTGACTGGGTGAGTGTGTGAAACCATCCACAGGTGTGAGTGACTGGGTGAGTGTGTGAGTGACTGAGTGAATGTGTGACACTGTCCACAGGTGTGAGTGACTGGGTGAGTGTGTGAGTGACTGAGTGAATGTGTGACACTGTCCACAGGTGTGAGTGACTGGGTGAGTGTGTGAGTGACTGGGTGAGTGTGTGAAACTGTCCACAGGTGTGAGTGACTGGGTGAGTGTGTGAAACTGTCCAAAGGTGTGAGTGACTGAGTGAATGTGTGACACTGTCCAAAGGTGTGAGTGACTGGGTGAGTGTGTGAGTGACTGGGTGAGTGTGTGAAACTGTCCACAGGTGTGAGTGACTGGGTGAGTGTGTGAAACTGTCCACAGGTGTATGAGTGACTGGGTGAGTGTGTGAGTGACTGGGTGAGTGTGTGAGTGACTGAGTGAATGTGTGACACTGTCCAAAGGTGTGAGTGACTGGGTGAGTGTGTGAGTGACTGGGTGAGTGTGTGAGAGACTTTGCTGATTCATAATAGTTCTCCCTGAAGACCACTAACCTTTGCCTCCTCCTTCCTGTCGCTGAGCGCTAAAGGGAACTAACCCCATCCTCTCCAGGGAGGAGTGGGTGATGTAAAGCTTGCTCTTTTGTGCTGATCTGGGGTCAGTTTCTTTGATCCAGACACATTACCATTACCCACATGTCCCTAAGTATGAGGACACATTTTTCCAGTGTTTCTTCTGAAATGAAGGGTATTTATGGGGAGTTTGTTTTTCTCTTTGTTGCAGCAACATCCTCCACTCAGTGAAACCTTCCGCTGGACGTAGTGGAATATTGCTGTGAGGATTTGCTGGCAGCGACTGGACCATTCCTGAGGTCAAGCCCTCAGATCGTCCTAAAACTATTGCATGGAGCTCCTTCTCCCCAGAGAACAGTTCCACTGCTCCACAGCCAAGTGCTGGAGGGCTTTATATTCCTCTGTCCCATGCTGGGCACTGGACATGGTGAGCTTAGGCTCATGTGCAGCTGCTCCAGAGCCACACGGAGCCAGAGCCAGTCAATGCTTTCTGTGGATATTATTAAAGTGTCATTAAAGAATGTGCCTTAAAAGAGCTGTATACACTAAGTCACCAGGGAACCCCTCCAAACTGCTCTGGGGTCAGTTTAAAAATGCTGCTGTGTTTAAGGCCATGCTCTCTGGGGCAGGGAGACTTCCTTTGTTTGTCCTCTTTAATGCGTTCACTTCCTCCTGCAGCTCATGTGACGTGGATGATGTTCTTTAACTCAGAGCCTTTTTTATTATTAATACACACAGTGCAGTTAATGCTGCTGACGACAGTGTGTGAGTCAATAAACAACGCACACCAGGCAACTGTATAATTTGGGCTCAGTTAAAAGCAGTTTAGAGTGGTTAAAGAGCAGGGTTACGTCAGTCAGGACTACCATCACGGTCTGGCTGTTTGCTTATTCATCATTAAAGCAACACTAGGTAGCGTTCTTACTTTAAAATTACAGCTTCAAAATCACTGTGACGCTCCAATGAGCTGTAATAAGGAGAACAGAGCCTCTGTCTTTACTACTCCATGCTCAGCACTGCAGAAACGGCACTATGTAACTCTGGGAGGAGGGTAGGAAAAGCCTCCTGACCCAAACATTATCCCACCATCCCACCATCATGGTGTTATCCTCATCAAAGTGTCTCAGATTCTTACATCGACCATTTCTCCTGCTTCCAACATCAAGAACAGGCCGTTCACTCAGTGCCTGATACATCCCAAGCCCTCGACAGGGGGCGCTGTAACCAGATCAGTAGTGTTACTCACCTCGCCTCTCTGTGGTCTTAATCTCGTGGCTGACCAGCGTACTGTAGTGGGTGGGGATTTATAATAAAGTGAGCAGTGAGTGTTACAAAGATAACATCCCCCTGTCCTCTCATGAGTGTGTGAGTGAGTGGGTGAGTGTGTGAGTGAGTGGGTGAGTGTGTGAGTGAGTGGGTGAGTGTGTGAGTGGGTGTGGAAGGTGATGTGTTTACTTGTGTGTGTGTGAGACACTCTGTAGTTTGTAGTCCTCCTGAAATGACCCTGTTTTTCTTCCCGAAGTGTTTCAGTTTGAGCTCGTGTTGAAATACTCCAGACGTGTTTGTGCAGGAAAACATCAGCGTGATGCAGAGGGTAAGATTGTGAAATCCTGGCTTTTACCTTGGAATTATTTATTAAAGTCAGCTCGGCTTTCTCTTCAATCCCGTACAAACCAGGGGCCAGTCAGCGTCTATAAACTATCCACTTTAGCAGTGTCCTGTGACATGCTTCCTACAGGTTTCATCCATTTTTGGTGTGAAGTGCCCCATGTAAGTGGCTTGTAACTCACTCACTCACACATCTGCTTTTAGCAGGGTGAGAGTCCTCCACAAGGGGGTGCCAGGGGCACTTAAATAGCTTAGAATGTCTGACAACATTGACATTGTCTTTGTTTTCACAAGAGAGATAACCCAAGAATCATAATAAAAACCATCTATAATATGTTTTTAAAGTGTGTGTGTGTGTGTGTGTTTGTGTGTGATATTGGAGAACAAATAAAGAGTATAAGGAGAGCAGTGTCTGTGATATGTTGTCTGTAAACAGAGATTCTGAAACTGCATTGCTTTAGAAATGAAAACGACTTGTTGTATCATTCCTGTCGACACACCTTCATCAAGGAAACACACCAGCGCGGCTGTTTATTAAACACCCTGTTTATTTTGGCTCAGTCCAGTGGTTGAAATGTTAGCACGGTTATGGAGGGTGTATCCAGGATGTTTTGGTGTGAAGTGCTTGATCTTAGAGAAGCTTGTGAACTCAGATTTATTTACAGTGTTGGTGAATCGAACCATGGCCACAACCACAACGCCTGTGTTTCCTCTTCTAACCCACTCCTATCACTTTCATTCATTCATTCATCTTTGGTAACAGCTTCATCTAGAACAGGGTCATGGTGTATTCAGAGCTCACTCAGAAAGACTGAGCCCGAGGAACACACCCTGGATAGAGCCCCAGACCATCACAGGGCATCACACACTCACCCAGTCACTCACACACTCACCCAGTCACTCACACCTGTGGACAGTGTCACACACTCACCCAGTCACTCACACACACACACACCTGTGGACAGTTTCACACACTCACCCAGTCACTTGCACATTCACCCAGTCACTCACACATTCACCCAGTCACTCACACATTCACACCTGTGGACAGTTTCACACACTTACACACACACACACCTGTGGACAGTTTCACACACTCACCCAGTCACTCACACATTCACCCAGTCACTCACACACTCACCCAGTCACTCACACACTCACACCTGTGGACAGTTTCACACACTCACCCAGTCACTCACACACACACACCTGTGGACAGTTTCACACACTCACCCAGACACTCACACATTCACCCAGTCACTCGCACATTCACCCAGTCACTCACACATTCACCCAGTCACTCACACATTCACCCGGTCACTCACACATTCACCCGGTCACTCACACATTCACCCAGTCACTCGCACACTCACCCAGTCACTCACACACTCACACCTGTGGACAGTTTCACACACTCACCCAGTCACTCACACACACACACCTGTGGACAGTTTCACACACTCACCCAGACACTCACACATTCACCCAGTCACTCGCACATTCACCCAGTCACTCGCTCATTCACCCAGTCACTCACACATTCACCCGGTCACTCACACATTCACCCAGTCACTCGCACACTCACCCATTTCATTATGCAGAAATGTGTGGTATTCTCCTTTAAAACCTAGCACTGGCACTGAAGCTCCTGGTTTGCTTTCTCCCTTCCAGTGCTTTGCAGTTCTAGTTCCCGATGTGTTCCTGAAGGCCTCCTCGATTGTGTTGTGTTGTTTATAACTCAGACGTTCTCCTCAGCGTCTCTCGGCCAAACACGGACAATCAGTGGCGATACGAGAATAAAACAAAAGACAAACCCAATCAGCTGAGCTCAGTCAAAACACACAGTCAAGGCCTGCTGGGTAGGGCCTGGTGTGTTATCGCTTGTTTTCTCTGTGCACTCTAACGGGTTAGACGTTAAAAACTCGGCCTGTTTAAATTCCTCCGCGAGACACTGAGCCGAATGTCAATAAACAATAACACCACGAGAACAATGGGTTTCCTCCGGGTGACTGTCTGTGAGGAGTGTGGTGTGTTCTCTCTGTGTCTGCGTGGGTTTCCTCCGGGTGACTGTCTGTGAGGAGTGTTTTATAGTCAAATGTTCCAGTGCATGTCTAAAAGGGTCCAGACATCCCTGTGAATAAGGGGCCTCAGTGTGCACCCGCTCAGTTGTGCACACACAGTTTGTGTGATCTCCACAGAAAAGCATGACATGAAACGGCACACTAAAGCAGCACCACATGAGCCTCATGCTAACGCGTGTCTATAGGGGTGTGAAGTGAAGCCCCACCCCCAGCACTGGGCTCTGGTGCAATGCAGTACTTTATTACAACTCTATTTTTTAGGAGTAATTGCCTAATATCAGGATCTGACCTGGCTGTGCGCCGAGGAATACATCCTCACAGCTGTGTTTCACAGAGGGTCATAGTGTGTGTGTTTGTGTGGTTTTTTTTAATAGTCAGGGGTTTGCTTTTCTCTCTTCCTCTTTCTCAGCTTTCTTTCCTCTAAACCTCAGTGTGAACAGTACATT